>NC_080572.1:158431079-158731079 GCF_030247185.1 Malaya genurostris
TAGAAACTTTGGTTGCCTTGTTCCACATTAATGGCTCGAACAACCCCATGGGGCTGATCCTTGTAGTTTTTTTCATGATTTCTCAAAACCCTACCCTATTTTGAAAGTATGTCGCTTTTTCAAATATTATTTCCCCATTCTGACACTAATTTGGGATCGTTTTTGATTTTGGTTTTTGACTTTGAGAAGAGTGATGCTTCTTAATCCACCTAGTGGTGTGATAATGCCTTTCTCTTCTTTCATAACAGTCTCATGAAAATATGTTTCATACTTTTATTAAATAATTTTGGATACTAATTTTGACACCGATTGATTCAGATTGATTCGAGTAGTTTACAAAAGCATGCTTCAGTGTTTATGTCACACAGTCAGCATCATTTTTCCAAACTAGTGCTTGACATTTGCGTTGCCTATTTGTATGAGAACAGTGATGCTAATCTAAAAGATCTCGTCGAACTGAGTCGAATGGTATATAACACTATGGGTCTCCGAGGCTCCGTTCGAAAGTCGGTTTTTCCAGCAATTCTAATACCAATCTATAGAGAAAGGCAAAAAGCCTTCTTAGTCCACTTAGTGGAATTTTCATATATCTAGAAAAATCATCATAGGGGGGAGTACATGAAATTTTCGAAATCGAAAAAAGAATTTTGATGCCAAAAGGCTTAGAATTGCATGAAACGTCGAGATTTAGTGTCATCTCGAAAAAAATTTTTTTTGAAAAAATCGACTTTTTGGGACTTAGAAAAAATATGAAAATTCCCAGAAAGTTGATTTTTTCAAAAAAATTTTTTTTTTTGGATGACACCTAATTTTGATGTTTCATGCAGTTTTAAGAGTTTCGGCATCAAAAAAAATTTTCGATTTTGGAAATTTCATGTACTCCCCCCTATGGTGGTTTTCCAAGATCGAAAATTGTCAAAACTTTACCACCGGCCAGCACCTCTTAAGCATGTCCGATTTAGATCAAATTTTGCATGAAGGCTTTTTTCGAGGTGCTTAAACTTTTGAGCACTAGAACTTAACGAAAATAGAGGTGATCCCAAAATTTTGGCACCCTTATATATATATATATATATATATATATATATATATATATATATATATATATATATATATATATATATATATATATATATATATATATATATATATATATATATATATATATATATATATATATATATATATATATATATATAAGAGCGGTAAAAATCAACGTGTTTTGTCGGTTACGTCACTTATACCATCATATATCTGGAACCAAAAGTCACAACCATTTGATCTTCGAACCTGATCAATGGCCCGACAGTAGCTTTCAAACGAGCCCAAGTTTGTTAAAGTCGGATCAGCCATCTCTGAGAAAATTGAGCGCGTTCAAATACAACGCTTTTTGTCGGTTACGTCACTTATACAATCATATCTCCGGAACCAAAAGTCACAGCCATTTGATCTTCGAACTTGATCAATGGTCCGATAGTAGCTTTCAAACGAGCCCAGATTTGTTCAAATCGGTTCATACATCTCTGAGAAAATTGAGCGCGTTCAAATACAACGCTTTTTGTCGGTTACGTCACTTATACAATCGTATCTCCGGAACCAAAAGTCACAGCCATTTGATCTTCGAACTAGATCAATGGCCCGATAGTAGCTTTCAAACGAGCCCAAGTTTGTTAAAATCGGTTAAGCCATCTCTGAGAAAATTGAGCGCGTTCAAATAGAACGCTTTTTGTTTGTTACGTCACTTATACAATCATATCTCCGGTAACAAAAGTCACAGCCATTTGATCTTCGAACTTGATCAATGGCCCGACAGTAGCTTTCAAACTTGAAAAATGTTTTAGAATTGCATGAAACGTCGAGATTTATGCCGTTTTTTCATTGAAAAACACTGGTGGCGTGGATTGCTCTGATTTTGCACTTTCGAGCAGAAATGCAATATTCTGACGGTGTTTCATTGCCATTTCTGCTCGAAAGTGCAAAACCAGAGCAATCCACGCCACCAATGTTTTTCAATGAAAAACGCCATTAGTGTCATCTTGAAAAAATTTTTTTTCGGAAAATCGACTTCATGGACTTGGAAAAAAATCTGGGACTTAGAACAAAGTCCCAGCAAGTCGATTTTTTCAAAAAAAAAATTTTTTTGAGATGACACTACATCTCGACTTTTCATGCAATTCTAAGACGTTTGACATTAAAAAAAATTTCAATTTCGAAAATCTCATGTACTCCATATGGTAATATGGTAACCCATATGGTAATTTTTCTAGATCGTAAATTTTCAAACCCTAACCGCCTGGTAGCACCCCTTACCTATGTCCGACTTAGCTCAAATTTTGCATGGGAACTTTTTTCGAGGTGCTTAAACTTTTGAACAATAGCGCTTAATGAAATTAGAGGTAATCCCAAAATGTTGGCACTCTTATATACAATAGAGCGATGCAAAACAACGTGTTTTGCAGTTTTGTCACTTATACCATTATATCTCCGAAACCAAAAGCCATAGCCATTTGATATTCGAACTTGATCAATGGCTCAATAGTAGCTTTCAAACGAGCTTAAGCTTGATAAAATCGGTTCGGCGATCTCTAAGAAAATTGCGCGGTAAAAAAAACAACGCGTGTTGTCGGTTACGTCACTTATATCGACATATCTCCGCAACCAGCAGTCGCAGACATTTGATCTTTGAACTTGATCAATGGCCCAATAGTGCTTTCAAACGAGCCTTATTTTTAAAAATAGGTTCAGCCATCTCTGAGAAAATTTAGCATTAAAAATATTCTCGAAAAGTGCACACACATTTACACAGGCATTTTCCGATCTCGTCGAACTGAACGAAGTCGAGCAATATAACTCTATGGGTCTCCGAGGCTCCGTTCGAAAGTCGGTTTTCCAGCAATTCTAATACCTTTCTATAGAAAAAGGCAAAAATAAAAAAATACAATTTTTGAGATATTCAATTTTTAAGTGTTTTTTTTTTGTTAATTATTAAATAAAATTTTCAGCAACACTTTTTTTTTACATAGTACTTATAATTACCTGAAATATTTCAGAATATACCAGATCGATCGGACACATCGTTTCTGAAGTATATATTATTGAAATTATTCAAGGGAGTTTTGCTTAGTTCCATTTCAAAAGTAAGGCAAAAGTTAAAAGTCGAAATGATGATGCAAATTGTTACTTTCAGCAAAATATAACGATTATGCAAAAATTGAGCCAAAATAAAATCTGTCATTTGCCGTGAAATTGCTCTGATTACTCGACTTTCAATCTAAGAATTATGATAAAATCGTATATAAAATCTTTGTTTCGGTCCTGAGGAGCAATAAGGGGCTGTCCATAAAAGACGTCACGCCGCAAGGGGGAGGGGGGTGTTTCATAAAACGTGACCTTTTGTGACAGAGGGGAGGGGGGGGGGGGGTAGGTTTTTGGAATGTGACGTCCAATATTTTCAATGAGTGCATTTTTGAAATACCTAATTATATTACTGCTTTGCCCTATTTCCTGAAAAAATCTCCACAATAAAAGTTTAAATTCTATAGGAAAACGTGTATTTGTTGATGTAAAAGCTTCTTCTTGTAAATTCGGAAATGAGTGATGCAGGAAATCATTTCTGTTGTGATCAGCAAAAGTGCACGGAGGAGCGAGTAAATAAGCGAAATTAATAAATTTTACCTAATATGAGTAAAAAAAAAAGATGCCTTCAAACGGTTTAACTTAAGGTGAAATGTAGCGGCATAAAATGCGCGCAAAATTTTATCCGCTTCAGTTGAACGAACCGTCGCACAAAGCATACCAAGAAAAACGGCCACATAGAAACAAGAACTTTTTTCAATGATTGAGCGCAGTGGGTTTACCTCTCGTTATATTGGCTTGTAAAAAAGACGGGACGTAATGGATTTTAGAATTCTTCACACTTTGAATATATGCTGATTCAATCATCATTGTTAGTGATTACTCTTACACTAGAGCTATAAATCATGAGTAATTATGAATGATTAACATGAGGTTATATGTATATGTATTGACTAACTTGCTAACCATGTATACGCCTGATTTTAGTAGCAAGCATCGATTCTCCTTCAAAAGAACGGTTGAAGACAAGAGAACATTCAAGTATTTTCGATATCTTTGCCAGTCGTTCACCAGGCCCTTCCCGCCGATGAGATAGAATTTACGTAAAAGTTTTTTTCGGAAGCGACTTTCGGAATTGTATACCATGATGAGTCTAGAAATGTCTGTTTCAACGATAACGAACCGAAAACCAAACAGTCTCTGGCCTCCGGTGCCAGAAATTATCAATAGTTTAATAATTTCTTAGATTACATTATTGGAATACATTCCAATTATAACTAATAGTTCATCATACCATGCAGTTAAAATTATTTAGTGAATCTTTTCTCAAGCACATATTTGGGGCACGAAATTGAATATAAAGTTTTTTCGTAGTTCCTTATTATTCAATCGATTTTGAAAGCAAAATCAAGCGTTGATTCATTGTATTTATAATAATTGAAAAACCAATGAATTCCAATAAGTTTTCCATGCTGACTGGCTCGAAGCTGGCCCTTAATGTTTATCACATTGTTTGTATAAATGACAGCTACTTAGAAAATAAACGATTTCTTACAATACTCATTTTATTGTATTCAAGTCGTTTTTATTTCAACACAAAACCCAATGCTGCATAAATTTGCGTCATTATTTTATATCTATTTTTTGATCACGATATAATGCCACCGTGCCCACCGTGCATTTCTCACACCACCTCAATACGAAACAGCAGCGCGCAAGCAATAAAAAAATGCAGAAAAGTTTATGTAAACTTTTTCTATTTTCGGTTGTTTTCGATAAAATTTTATAATTTTGAGTTGCATTTTCAGATTCTTTGTGAAATTCTGCTACAAATACTACTTTTCAGTTCTAAAACCATCCCCGTGGAACGGAACAGTGACCGTTTATACATTTCAAAAACCAATTACGGCTCGGCAAAGCAAAATTTCAAAATTCTAAGAATACTTAGTTATGATAAATTTGATTTCGTAAACTTAAGTGTTTTTGGTTGTTCGAAAATCGGTCTAGTTTTTGAATAATTGATCAAAAACGCGCTTTTCGCATTCCGCTACATTTCACCTTAAGTTATGCACTGACAATTTTTTTAAGTAATTTGATTTTCTAGCATTGATAATAGTATATCATAAGAATTTCTCTTATCTGATTCTGGTGCAGTTTATTCAATTGTACTCCATTTGAAAAAGGGCGGGAGATCAATGATTTCAGACGTAGATCATGTCATGTCTTATTTTGATCATATGTGATTTTCCTCCACCACATCAAAGCTTATCGAATCATCCAATGATTGAACTTACAAAAATTAAGAATCATTTTAGCTCAAAATCACTACCCATTGTGTGACGGAAGATCAGTATCGATATTGATCGATGTGATTTAAAATTCACTGATCAACTGATCATGAAAAGATTCTCCGGCAGTGATCTCGTTTTGATGAGGTTTTGGTCTTTATTTTCTCAGCCCTGTATGCTACACTAAGGAAATATTATTCTCTACCTAAAACAATAATATTCGCCCTAGGGGTGAATAAAACAAATGATTTAAATGTTTCATCAATTCCAACCAAATACTTTTGTTAAATTATATAATTGATATTAATTAAATAATTCCGATGATTTTGTAGTTTTAGGGAAATTTTTTAATCATGACAGCATGTAATAAATCGATTTTTCCCTCATATTTGTATAGTTTGTCATACATATTGAGAATGAATTGAGATGAATTTTATTTATTTTGAATTCGTGACATGTGACATAGGGGGGGTGGGGGGTCTTTGCTTCTGTGACAATTTGTGACAAAGGGGGGATGGGGAGTCAAAAATCGTCAAAAAAGCGTGACGTCTTTTATGGACAGCCCCTAATACCAAAAAATAGTTTGACAACTGTGCAACACTCCCGCGTAGCCTCAGATTCATACGATGGGAAGAATGATCGCGCAGGTTTTGATTTTCAAATACCTCGGGGTGTGGTTTGATTCCAAATGCACTTGGGGAGGGCACATTAGGTATCTGATAACGAAATGCCAACAAGGAATTAATTTTCTTCGATCAATTCCAAGATCTGGGTAATAACACGGAGATCCCTTAGATCATAAAATTGCGATATCGCAGTTTTTGATTTTTGCGATAGTTGATTTAACTAATTTCTTTTTGATTCAACCGATATGGTTTTTGATTTGCATATATTCAAGTAGTTGAAAAATATGTTGTTTTGAATGCTGTCAAATGCCGGAGACAGTTGAAATCAAAGCAATAATCGCAATGCAAAATCAACAACTGTTTTAGTTAAAATCTGTTCGCGTCGCTTCAAAATGTCAATGAAAACAACATCGATGGTTAAAGCGTTTGGTGAAATTGTATTCATTCGATTTTAGAAATTTATGATAACAAGTGTTTATCTAACAGCGGTGTTGTGATAAAGTTAACCTTGTTTAAGATGAAAAAAAATGGTGACAAATTAGAAAATGTTAATGAATTATCATCTCGTAATCTTTCAGGTATGCGAAAAAAATTTATACTTCAAATTCGATCATTGATTTACTTCTAGCAGACTGTATTACTTCCAGCTGTTTGATACCGATCATGATTTTTTTTTATTTAAAAGATATTTTATTCAGGCCTATTTGCGTACAAGCTTTACGTGGCCGATTTAGCTGAGTTTTAAGATAATTTTTTTTTTTTTTTTGATTGGATCTCGTTGTCACCTTTTTTCTAGGGGGAGAGGAGCTTCCATTTTCCTCCTGCGAGGATTGAGGGGCAGTTTGTTCGTGGTTCGTCTCGTCATCCATTGCGTGGAATTGTTGTTGATTTCGTTGCTAGTTGCTGTAAATGCGCCTTGTTGTACATTGTTTGCAGTTGCTGGTTGGCTGGATGGTATGCTGTTAACTGCAGCTGGTGTACTTTGTTCTATAGGGTTACGTTCAATGGTTTCGTTGAAGGGGATACTTTCCTATTGTTAGTGACTGTCACAGGTGTACTGGGGTTGCTTGGGGTTGATGTGAAGGAAGCACCGTTGTCCTTTGGTATAGTTGTCTCCTTGTCCGGTTTATCACATGGCTTACCGTAGTGAACAGCTTTTTGGCAATATTGACATGTGGCCATCTGATTGTCATAGATAACAAGTGATTTGCACGGTATTCTTGTATCCTGGCCGAATGTCACATAAGAAGGTATAGGCCTCCTCAAGCGCATGCGTAACAAACGTACGCCATTTAGAATACCGGGGAAAAAATTCTTCCACTTTTCTTTTTCGATAGAGAGAATCTCTCCGTATTGGGACATAGTTTTGCGAATATATGAATCGGTGACGCTTGAGGGAAGATCATTCACACGCACTTCTATAGCACTATCTTCCATATATACTGGAATGTTGTACTTGATATTTTCATGCTCCACATAGTGCACATTATTATTGTCTTCAGCGAATTGAATTGCAACCAACTCTTTATAGAACTGGATATAAACAACATTATTGGTCTTATTGCATTGAAGTAAATGCACACGTTTAATGTCAAGATGCATTTGCTCCTTAAGCAAACCTTCAGGGTTCTCGTATCGAAGGTCGAATTTTGCACTGTCTGAAGTCAACAATAATTGTATTCTTTCGTACCGACGGTAGCTTTTGTTCGTTTGGTTCACGCATTTCGAGATCGTTCTATTGTTCACTACACAATACTGTACTTGGTTTCTTCTGTCCCCAACATAAGCGGTTTTGTTTTAACGACTGAGTTGAATGAGATGTAAACCAGAACTGACCGATGATGATGTTCATGCATTAGCAATAAAACGCTTTTTGACATGAATTTAATTTATAAAAGTAACAGGAGCCAAGGGTTTCAAACACACAGAACGCGCTGCGATTGAATGGCGCGTTTGAATTGTCGTCGCAAAATTCCAATTCCCAGCGATTGATGCACCTAAGCTCATATAAATTGACTAAAATTATCATTGCATAACTTTAGTTCAACCGTTTGAAGGCATCATCTTTCAATACTAATTTTAGGTAAATTTAATAATTTCGCTAATTTACTCGCCCCTCCGGGCACTTTTGCTGATTAAAAACGTTGTTCTACATCAATCATTTCCGATCGAATCAGAAGTATTTTTTTTAGAATTTAGATCTTTACTGATCTCTACTTGACATGATCATGATCATACAAAAATCAAAATCACTTAGAGATCAGATCAGTTCTGATTTCGTAATGATAATTTATTTCTTGGTAAAGATCACTTGAAATCAGCAGTTATCGGTGGTTTTCCGAGCCCTAATGATATTATATGTCAACATAAAATACTGTTTATATTTTAGCAACGATATTTATTTCATGAATCTTAACATACCGAACTTATTTCAAATAGATCATGACGTGTATCAGTAAGTATATTTTGATTATTTTCGCAAATCAATAACATTGTTCGAGTTGATTCAACTATTTGCAATGTCTAAAACAAATACTTTCAACTAACAGAATTTTGTTTCAATAACAACTCCAGTTATTTCAACTAAAATATTTGTTGAAATTGAAAGGTATGTGTCCTCACTAATTGACAGCATTTTTTTTTTCAAACAGGTAAATTAGTTGTTTCAACCATCGTTTCTGCTAATCGGAAAACAAAAATGACAGTTTAGTTAAAACAACAATCGATTAGTTGTACCAAATTTTAACTAATCGAATTCAGAAAATCAACTAATATTCTGGTTGAAATGGGATCGCGAGTGGTTCCGTGTAGGGGTGATTTTCCGTACCGGGGGCAACGACCCACTATTTTGAATTATTGAAATGATATTTATCCCTTAAAAGTATAAGACTGATTTTTTTTGTTTTGTTTCGATATAACTTTGTATGAAATGCGCAAATAAATATAAAAAAAAAATTGTTTTGAATATAAAGTCAGCAGTCTTTTGTGTTCCGTATAAACTTATTAGTGTCTGCCAATTTTCGAAATTAACTTAAGAATTTGATTACTCTGACCGTTTAGTTTGTTGGGATTGATGATGGAAAGTGCTGAGATCGTTCATCCAGTACTCAATGATCGAGATCATCCTGCATTACCTCGAATACGAAGAAACAGACGATTTTCGATCAAAATGTGTGCATGTAAAAAGTCTTCCAAATGGGTGTCTCGTTCGCTCACAATCGAACAATGCATCAAGGATCCAGAGAGCTGATCGGCACTGTTTAGACGCAATAAAAAAGAATTTGTTGCGTTGGTATGATACAGTGGACGAGACATGGATCCACAATTTTCTCCGCAATCATATCAGTATTCAGATTGGGAAAAACGTCCGGTAACGCAACAGGTAGCTGAAACAATCATGACGTCAGTTTTGTGACCATTTTGACCCTTTGCCCCATGAAAATGAACAGCAATGCGAGCAAGCGAATTCTTCATAACACTTTTCGGTACGATAAGGTTATCATTTTAGTTTGCCATAAGTGGTACATAGTTGCTATAAATATTACAGTGTAAAAGTTTGTCTTAGTTATATTGTAAACGTTCAGGTATCTATTAGTTTCAATAAAGTAGCACTATGAAATATAAAGTACGGTCTAAATAAATAAATAAATAAACGCGAAACATGGTTAGACATTTACACTTTACAACAAACACATTCACTAGAAACTCCGGAAACATTCGAAACAGGAAAGCAGAAAATAGGGCGGGTGAGACCATAAAATAGTGGGATAGAGGAGAGCTACTGGGGCGTAAAGTTATGAAAAAAAGTTGATTAGATTACATTAACGCTGCAAGCAAGACAGAAGCAGTTTTACAGAAAAAGTTAAGTGAAAGTTTCAAGAGATAACCTATAAAATAATGAAGTTAGAAGAAAGTGCAGAGAAATCAGGTATGAAATATAAATATTAAATAAATATTAAGGACATAAGAAATAGGGGTGGTACACTAGCTTGCTGTACACCCGAAACCAGTGGAGTGGCACCGTTCAACAAGTCAATGAAAACAATGGCCAAATTGAACGAACTGGGCTCCCTCATTCACCATATTCTAAACAAACTGGCCCCCAGCGACTACTTGTCATATGCTGATCTCAAAAAAGGTACTCCTGGTAAGAATATTTCACTCGAATGAGAGAATCATCGTCTAAACTAAAGTCTATTTTCTGGCCATGGACAAATCATTCTATAAGTGTGCTTCCGAAAAGTCAGAAAAGTAATCGTTATTGCATTTTGGTCATGAAATGTTGTTTTCCTGGACTTTTTGAACGATGTGTTAACAATCTTTTCTACGGCAGTATCGAACCGCACAGAGTGTGAATCGATTTGATACTGAATCTTGTTTTGTGTGAGTGATTTTCTTAAGTGCGAACGCACTCAATTAAGACCAGAAAAATATTACGTAAACCACGAGCTTATGAAAATGGTTTGGAAAATAAAGAAAATCAGACATTGTTCGTTATTAATTGAAGTTTTGATCACCAATTATCTACAAAATATAGATTTATCTAATCCAATCGATGCCTAGAAATATTTCTAAACAGTATCTGTAATGATAGATAGAACTATATAGGTATAGAAGTCAAAGGCATAGTCCTACGTCGAAAGATTTTGAGTGATTTTATTTATGTGGAGAAATCTTTTAGTAATTCAACTTTCACCTTCTACCACAAGAGACGGGCATATCATCAATGCAAATCGCTCGAGTCTCAGGTATGTATAAAGGTCTTTTATCATTTACTAACCGTAGCGGCAAAAGAAAAATTACCAGAAGTAGTTACTTTCTATTTGCGAGAGCATTCTCGTACACAATGAGTTCTTCACAATCACTAAGAGTGAAGCCAGAGAGAAATCGACACGCGAAGCGATACGAAACTTGACAGATCGCGCACGGAACGGGCGGAGCTCTGCTTCGCGTCGCTTGTCGCTTTCTCTTTATTAATTTCTTTATTTTCTTTTTTTTTTATTTCTTTTGGAGCAGGGAAAAGCCCGATGGAGATGAAATTTGGCAATCTGTCTCTCTCTCCAGCAGGCATAAAACCTCCTCATCATTTGTATCAACAGATTACAATGATCCAACAGATACATTTGGGCTTAACACTAACAATTAAAACTAAATCTATAACCCTATCTATAACTAGTTGATGACACTAAACATTGCAGGGCAGTAATAGCGCTCTTGCTTAAAAGGTGAGAGAAGAAAAAAGTGGGTAGGTAAATGTTATATAAGGTTTGGTGAGGGGGTGGGTTGGTAAGCGAGAGTGGGCTAACGACGGTGTTAGAATCGACATGTAGATCTAATTAGTGACCAAAAAGATGGTGAAAGACAGAGAAAACGACGGGGTTAGAATCGGCATGAAGATCTGGTTAGTGATCGAAAAACGGATGGTGAATGACAACGAAAAAGTAGAATGGACGACCGAGTTAATTTAGACGAGCGAATCTAGTTAGTTTCCAGTGGAGGTTGTGAAGAGGCGGAGTGGGAAAGATCACAATAATCCAGCAGATACCATGTCATATACTTATTACTGATAATTAAAACTATCCCTATTACTATACTTCATGTTTCGTCTTCGACTCGTCAGTACAGTAAAGACGTTGCACTTCGGTGCAAATAAAAAAAGTGTTCTGTAAGTAGCAGAAACTTTATGTCTGCCTAGCGGTTTATGTTGAGCTGCTAGGTTAAATAACAGTTCAACATAAACTGTTATGTACTGACGAGTCGAAGACGAAACATAAAGTATAGAAATCGGTTATGTGCCCAATGCACAAAATAGGATAACCCCTAAATGACCACTATCCCTATTGCTAACCTCAATACTCAAGAAGTAGAGAAGTAATTCAGAAACGATTTTTTCACGGTGTTGTGAGATAGGTGAAAGTCGAACAAGTGAGAACATCGATTAAATAGACGACACATACTAGAAAACGGTTCGTTATAGCCGTAATTAGTGCGAGCAGATTGAATTCTGAGAAATGGATGAGATCGGAGATTGCGAAAATTAATAGCTAGGTTCAGTTTATGTAACAATTCGGGGCAATCAGTTTGAGATTATAACAAATCCGCCACGAAAATAGCTCTACAGATGTCTCGACGTACGGATAACAAGTCTAAATCGATAAGTTTACAGCGCTCACTATAGCTGGGAAGGTTGTTGGGATCCTTCCAAGGAAGACTGCGAAGGGCAAACCGAATAAATTTATGCTGAATAGCTTATATGCGTTGGATGTCGAGTTGATAATAGGGAGCCCAGACGACTGCAGCATATTCGAGTATAGAGCGAACCAGTGCACAATATAGTTCTTTAAGACAATATATGTTATTAAAGCTCTTTGTAATGCGAAATATGAATCCTAGCATTTTGGAAGCCTTAGAGATCGTATACTCTACGTGATTCTTAAAATTAAGTTTTGAATCCAACAGAACTCCTAAGTCCTTGACAGTCGATTCTCGTTTGAGAATAGTCTGGGAAATGGTATAGTCGAATACAACTACTGTGCGTTTACGTGAGAAAGAAATTACGGAACATTTTGAAGCATTCAAGACCATTCTATTGAGGTCGCACCAACTGGAGAAGATATCTAACTGTTTCTGCAGGAATCTGGCATCTTCCAGGTCTTTAATAGGATGATACAATTTAAAATCGTCGGCGAATGATAGTTTTTTACATTGCAGCGCGAGGTTCAAATCATTCAGATACAGCAAAAATAAAAAGGGTCCGAGGTGACTTCCCTGAGGTACCCCCGAGTTAGTTAGGAAGGGTGCGGCTGTGCAGTCACCGATTTTAACTATCATAGTACGTTTAATCAAATAAGACTGCAACCAGTTAAAAAAAGGACCGCTGAATCCAAGTCTTTCGAGTTTAGCAATAGCTATTTGGTGATTTATTTGATCAAAAGCAGCGGAGAAGTCAGTATATATAGCGTCAACCTGCTGTCGCGCCTGTAACGACTGAATAACATAGGAAGTATAACACACAAGATTCGTAGATGTAGATCGTTTTGGCATGAAACCGTGCTGAGTTGAAGATATATAATTAGAGCAATTGTGTATGATGAAATCCAAAACGACTAATTCAAAGAGCTTAGATACAGCACACAAAGCGGCAATTCCTCTGTAGTTCGATATTTCACATTTATTGCCTTTTTTAAGTACGGGGAAGATGAATGATTTCTTCCATGGTTCGGGAAAAATTCCAGAGCGTAAGGATGTATTAAATAATATCACCAATGGAGCTAATAAACTTTCCGAACACTTTTTGAGAACTATAGACGGAATGCCATCAGGCCAAGCACTTGTTGATTTTTTCAGCTAGGTGCATGCCGTTTTCATTGTATCCATTGTGACAACAGGGCATGATCCAATAGGGGAGCGTAGTGGGACATAATTCGCAGCTTCAAGAATGTGATGATTAGACAATGATTCTTCGCAAAAGACGCTGCTGAATTGTTTTCAAAAAAGATCACAAATTTTTGACTTGGTTGATGCTTGTAGGTTGCCAAGAGACATATGATTAGGCAGACCAGTTTCTTTTCTCTGATCATTTACGTGGTTCCAAAACATTTTAGGATAAGTTCTAAGATTGTTCTGGATGCGACGGTGATAGGCATAGTGGAGCGCTTTATTTAATCGTTTGTAACGATTGTTATGAAACAGGTAATAAGACCTTAGTAATACAGATGGATGTTTACTGTACTTTTTTAAAGCAGTTCGTTTGGCTCGTTTAAAACGTTTAAGAGTTTGGTTTGACCAGGGTGGATAACTAGATTTTTGTTGTAATTTCTTAGGTACAAATTGCTCTATAGCATCGGAAATGATCTGCGTCCAGAGAGAAACAGCAGAGTTACAATCGCAGTTCGATAATAAGGAGTTCCAATCGAAAGCTAATAAATATTTCTCCCTGGCTTCACCCTAATAGCCAAACATAACAGTTTATATTGACTATTAGACTTAGTCGTTAAGAAGAGACAGAGTAAAACTTACATGATGGGTAGCAGCGAGTGGAGCACTTACAAACCAGGCTAAACAACAAGCACGTTGTGACTCTGGGTATATAAGCAACATTTCGAACAAACCTTTCATTCCGATGTTCAACTAACTATATGGAGATTGAGAAAAACATCCATACAGTGAAAAACTAATTGTGTTTTGCTGTCGCATGCAGAAATTGGCAACTTCTGATAACTTTTCTGATGCCAGTCCGGATAGTAAATTGTAAAAAACAATCATTGATACATTCCGGCCTAGCAGAGACTCGAGTGATTTCATTTAATTACGTTGATAAGTTTCTTGAGCTTGACTCATTTAGCTGAAAGTTTCTAAACGATCTCTGCTTGCTCGAAGTTCTGGCGAAAGTTCTTCCCCTGAAAGATCGCTTTTGGGAGCTTTAATCACGTCTGCTAATAAGATATGAGGTACTGAATCCCCTAGTTATTAATAACATCGAAAGGCTACTCGAGCTTTAATTTCAGACAAGATTCCTGACAGTATATTTTAACCATATGTCACAGTAAACCAATCCTTCGAGAAATTTTCCTATCCGTGTCAACCTCCTAAATGTCCCTGACTCAACTTTATTTATCAACACATCCATGCAGCGCGAAATGCGTAGAATCCCGGATCACCTACACTCGATGGAAATCCCAAAAATATTTTCAAATAAGATCAGCCATATTGACTCTGAAAAAATGTTTTACACGGACGGATCACGAATTGAAGAGGTTACTGAGTTTGATATGTTCAACAATAATGTTTCGGCCTCATTTAGGCTTTAAGAACCTGCATCTGTTTACATAGCAGAGTAAGAGCAGAGCAGTACATTATAGCTTGAGTGTAATCGTCACTCTTTAGAGGATGTCGGAGCGTTTGTACTCCATGTTAGGAGCGGCTTCAAACAGCGTCTGTTCTGGTATCCAGCGGCTGAGTATGAAATGCTGCATCCCGTCCAGCTAAATCCAAGGTGTCAACCCCACCAACGGGATCGTCCTACTGCTAGTTGGGACGTTAAACAGAGCAAGCACGATGATCCTCCGGCGAGACAGGGGGTTGGCGTAGGCCTAATAAGCCGCCCGTAAAACATATATTACGAATAATACAGGAGAGAATACGACCCGGAACAATCGGCATAGACCCACGCGACGAAATAAGGACTACGATTTTGAACTTGGAACATGGAATTGCAAGTAGCTAGGTTTCGCAGGCGGCGACAGGATAATATACGACGAATCCTCGAAGCTTCGACGTCGTAGCGCTGCAGGAGCTTTGTTGGATGGGACAGAAGGAGTGGAAAAGCGGTCATCGAGCGGCTACCTTCTACCAAAGCTGTGGCACAACGAACGAGCTGGGAACTGGCTTTATAGTGCTGAACAATATGCGTCAGCGAGTGAATGGGTGGAAGCCGATCAATGCTAGGATGTGTAAGTTGATAATCAAAGGCCGTTTTTTCAATTACAGCATTATCAACGTGCACTGCTCACATGAAGGGAGACCCGATGACGAGAAAAAAGCGTTCTACGTGCAGCTGGAACAAGCCTATGACGGCTGCCCACGCAGAGACGTAAAAATTGTCATCGGTGACATGAATGCCCAGGTAGGAAGGGAGGCAATGTACCGACCGGTAATCGGGCCGAACAGCCTGCATGCCACATCGAATAACAACGGACAACGGTGTGTCAACTTTGCGGCCTCCCGAGGAATGGTAGTCAGAAGCACCTTCTTTCCCCTCAGAGATATCCACAAAGCTACCTGGAGATCACCTGACCAACAGACCAAAAACCAAATCGACCACGTTTTGATCGACGGAAAATTTTTCTCGGACATCAACAATGTTCGCACCTACCACAGTGCGAATATAGATTCGGACCACTACTTGGTTGCTGTATGCATGCGCTCAAAACTTTCGACGGTGGCTACCCAACGTCGAAACCGAACGTCGCGGTTTAACATCGCGCGGCTCCGGGATGCTGGAGTAGCCCAAGATCACGCGCAGCAGTTGGCAGTGGCACTACCAACGGAAGAGCAGCTTGGTGCAGCTACTCTTGGAAATGGCTGGAGAGACATCCGTTCTGCCATAGGTAGCACTGCATAAGCAACACTAGGTACGGCGGCTCCGAACGTCAGGAACGGCTGGTTCAAAGACGAATGTGAACAGTTAGTGGCAGGACGAGAGCAAACGAGGAGCGATACAGGCAGGCGTGGAACAGACTAAACTCGGTATCCCGTAGAAAAAAGCGCCAAAAGGAAGACCGAGATCGCGAAGCGATGGAACAGCTGTTCCGTGCTAATGACACAAGGAAGTTCTACGAGAAGGTGAACCGTTCGCTTAGAGGCCATGTGCCACAGGCGATATGTGCAAGGACACCAACGGGGATCTTCTCACGAACGACTGTGAGGTGATCGAGAGGTGGCGGCAGTATTTCGACGAGCACCTCAATGGCAAAAGTGGCGGTGCGGTAACGAACTTGGGAACACGTGCGGAGGACGATAGACTGCCGGTCCCAGACCTAAGAGAAGTCGAGGAGGTGGTAAGCCGGTTGAAAAATAATAAGGCCGCTGGCGTTGACCAATTACCAAGCGAGCTACTAAAACACAGTGGTAATGCACTAGTGAAAGCACTGCACTGGGTCGTTACCAAGATCTGGGAGGACGAGATTTTACCGGAGGAATGGATGGAAGGAATCGTGTGTCCCATCTACAAAAAGGGCGATACGCTGGATTGCTGCAATTACAGCGCGATAACTCTGCTGAACGCCGCCTACAAGGTACTCTCCCAAATCTTATGCCGTCGACTTTCACCGATTGCAAACGAATTCGTGGGACAATATCAGGTAGGATTTATGGGCGAACGCGCTACCACAGACCAAGTGTTCGCCATCCGCCAGGTGTTGCAAAGGTGCCGCGAATACAATGTGCCCACACATCACTTATTCATCGATTTCAAATCAGCCTACGACACAATCGATCGAGAACAGCTATGGAAAATCATGCACGACTACGGATTCCCGGACAAACTGATACGATTGGTCAAAGCTACGATGGATCAAATGATGAGCGTTGTTCGAGTTTAAGGGATAAACTCGAGTCCCTTCGAAACTCGCAGAGGGCTACGCCAAGATGATGGCCTTTCGTGTCTGCTATTCAACATTGCTTTGGAGGGTGTGCTAAGAAGAGCGAGGATAGACACGAGCAAGGGTGGCAAAAACTCGCTCATAAGATTCGATTTTTTCTACTAATCAGCTCACCTCATGATTTACGATGCAATCCGTAAAATGATGGTAAAGATGAAACTCATCGCTGATCTAAACAAACACACTCACCTATACAGAGCATCGCTGACAACAAATTATTATGGAATTGATGGTTCTCAGTTTTGATTTCTTAGCATTTAACTCTCATTCTTAGTTTTAAAAAGTGAGTACTGAGTTTGGCATCACCTTACCGAGCTACACCGGTGAGTGTATGCTTAAACCACAGAGCTGCCAACACAACCCAGATTTTCGGTTTTGTTTTTGCTGGTACTCAAAACGAGCACGTGCATTAATGTACGAAAACAAAAGTCGAATCGTAGCGTGATGATCCGTAGCGATTGAATTTTATGTCTCGAGCTAAACACAACTGGCTACTAAAACCGAATGCGTTTTCCAGCATACGAAAACATGTCTTGAGAATTGGATATAAATGGCATCGATTCGAACGTTGGCCGCCCATGGCAACTCTGGTGGATGGGGAATACAAGCGAGACAGTGCCACAAGAATCGGATTCAATGTGTTGATGTACAAACACATCAAATCACAACTCAAAAATCGTCTCTCAGTGGGTTCTAATATTTGATGTACACTCAGCGCTCATCTGCTGATTGCTTGACACTACGATGTTGAGACGATGTTTTCTCTACACAAATGGTTACCCAGTTACTCAACTCGCTCAGCGATGCTTCTGAAACCGATTTGCAGGTGAGCTGAACTCGGTGATGATGAAGTACGGAGTTGATTATTGCCAGCCCTGGACACGAGTGGCACGATTTTCAGAAAGTCCGTCCAGCTACTTGGTTTCGCTTATGATATTGATATTATAGCACGCAACTTTGAAAAGATGGAAGATACGTACATCGGACTAAAAGCTGAGGCCAAGTACCGCATACACTTGAAGAAGGCTATACCTTCTTATGTGATTTTCGGTCAAGATACAAGAAATCCGTGCAAATCACTTGTTACCTATGACAATCAGATGGCCACATGTCAATATTGCCAAAAAGCTGTTCACTACGGTAAGCCATGTGATAAATTGTACAAGGAGACAACTACACCAAAGGACAACGGTGCTTCCTTCACACCAACCCCAAGCAACCCCAGTACTTCGTGACAGCCACCAACAACAATGAATCAAAATCATCCAGCATCCAACAGCTATTTTGAAGAGAAGTTCTAGTAATATGATAAGACCTCTACAACTGTCATTCACGGCTGAAGTATTTCCTGTTATTTTTAAATCACCCACAACTATCGTAGTATCACCTTTCTTAATGCCATTCCTAAGTAGTTTGAGCTGGTCGGATGGATTCAATTGTATTCCTGTAATCGACGGCTAGCGGTTAAGAACAACTTTAAATGGAGATAGATCGAAGGAAGTAAGAAGGGTGGCGACACCCGCGTCCCGAGCACCGGTCGTAAGTAATATAGGGAATCAATTGAACTTTATAAAAGAAAGTCGATTTTTTAAATTTTATATCACAAAAAACGTCAATCCACGTCGTCTTTAAATCCACCTAGTGGTGTAATGATGCCTTTCTCATATATAATACTGCGGTATTCCATTCAGAATGTTTCTCTTCGATTTTTGAAAGAAAACAAGGGATTGTTTGTGCATTAACTAGTATAACATAAAGAATGAAACAGTTCTCAGATCGGTTAGGCCATCCATTAGAAAACGAAATGGTACACTATTAAATGTACTTCTGCTGTGCTGGAACCCAAGAACCGCTATAATCGAAATCAGTTGATACGATCACCAATTAACATGGCTTACAAACTCTACTAGTTTTTATTCTAAACGACGATTTAAATTTTTGTTGTATCCTAAAATATGCAGTATTTTTTGGCAGGATAATAAGACCTTTCATTTGACCCAAACATTGGAAATAACGGTTATGAGTCCGGTTTAGACATTGTTTTACGGTTTTTGTTTCACCGGTTTAAGTGACGGTGTACAATATTGAACACACTTTACTCTATAACTCCGGAACCGGAAGTCGGATCCGGATGAAATTCAGGAATTCTGTATGGGACCATGAGACGTTTCATTTGAATCTAAGTTTGTGGAAATCGGTCAAACCATCCCTGAGAAAAGGGAGTGAGATAAATTTTGGCATATATGACCACTATTTTCGGTGCATCCGGAAACGTAGACCGGGAACCAGGATAGCCGGACCCGGTTTGTTTAGTTGCATACTAATAATGGCTATCGATTTGTTTAGTATTGAGGCCAGTTTAGAAAAAAATTTATGTTTAAGTGACGGTGTACAGTATTGAACACACTTTACGCTATAACTTCGGAACCGGAAGTCGGATCCAGATGACATTCAGGAATTCCGTAAAACCTTTAATTTGAATCTAAGTTTGTCAAAATCGGTTCAGCCATCTCCGAGAAAACCTAATATACTGCATTGCATTATATCTTATTATATTTTATTATATTATAAGAATATATTATTTTTATATTTTATTATATTATATTGTATTATGCTCAATAATATCGTCAACGGAGAGAGGTAGGGTGTGCATTAGGGTATCTCACAAATGAATGCCTAGATTGACTAAAATGACTGGTTCCCGGGTTGCCAACCTGAGTCACGTGTGGGAAGCTTTTAGTTTCTCACTGAAGGCCTTTTTTTTTTTTTTTTTACAAGGTGAAATGCAATTTACGCACGGAGTGTGGGACTCTCCACAGGACTACCCAACTGTTGATTGTAACTACCCACTAAAACACCTTGGATCTCCAACCCTACCTACCCTGCACCACCGCTAGGTATTACTTCGGGATGGAAGGCTATTGGTGCTCACAGCACCCTCTTCAGATTTATGCAGAATGGGGATCCCCAAGTAACAATTTTTGTTACGCTAGCTTATTGATGACTAGTTTGCAAACAGAAATTTGAGTGATTGTTACTAACATCTAACCACTTGCGTGATTAAAAATGCGCAGTTTCTACTAGTTGCTAAGTCGGCTAAAAATAAGTTGTCGTTACGTTGTAATGCCATACTGAAATAACTTATCTTTCCATAACTTGAAAGTAACTTGTTTTCAAGTAAACTAGTTGAAACTTAGTCACCATCGACATCATAAACATTGAATGAATCCAGAATACTTTTCCATCAGCAATAAAAAGGCAGTATAGTACTTGAAATCCCAAACTTGATACAAGGTACAAATTTCACAACGATTTTAAAACTGTTGAGCGGAATTCAATGTTACTTAACTGTTTTTATGCGCCTTCAATCAATATCTTTTTATAAAGATATGAACAACAAAATAACCCTATGTTCAGAATGTTCAAAATTATTCCAAGTAGGGTAATTTCTCATCATTTTAAATTCATATATCATGAGAATTATAATATTATCTCAATTGATGTTCGATCCCTATATTATTTTCTTCGTCTTTATGACAGTGCATTGTAGAACAAAAATGACTGTTCTGCTTTTCACTATTTTCAGCAAAAAGTAGTTTTGAAAAAAGTAATATCCTGGGGTGGCATTATGTATCTCGATTCGACTGAAATTTTATCGAATCGACCACGTTTCGTATTATGGTTCTCGATTCAAAGTCGATCATCGAGCTTCGTTCGACTTCACTAGTATTAGATTATCGAGAAGTTTTGGCATTATGGAACCAAAACAATCGAGCTCGCAAACGACTGAACTCGATAAGAAATGGTCGAAAGCCTTATTGCTATCGGCTATGAGTTTTCGAATACGTTTCTTTTTATTTAGGTAGTTATCAATAACATCTTAGATTTTCATAAACATATTAGTATTGATAATCTTTATTTTGATGCATTGTTTTGTATATCGTTATCTACATTTTGTGTGTTTGGCATATTATGTACAAGTCGAACTGTTTAGAAAGCATATTAATTGAAAGCTGCGTGGTGTTTACTTAAAATAACAAAAGTAAGTCGAAACTAACCTATGCCCAGTAACTGTAGTTTGTAATAAAATTTCTTAATCCTGTGGAATGAAAACGTCGCTCAAACGGATTGTAGGAAAAAGCTTATTCGCTCGATAACAGTGGGCAAATAATGTTTTTACCCATATATCTAACTCAAGTAAATTGAAAAATTTGTCCAAACACCTTGAAAGTATTAAGAATATGCCAAAAGCATCACAATCTCGTGCTATTAGCGTGTATTTGACTCTTCAATAGTACCTAAATAGATTATGAAGACTATAAAGAATGGGTTGCTCCTGGTATATTAGCTAAAGCAATATCTTTTAATAAATATGATAAAATACTACAAAGAAAGCTGCAAAACCTAAAATCCTTTGATTATAACTACACATATGGATGACGTAAATTGTATTAGACTTGAAACAATACATGAAAAATACAGATTTTTTTTTATTATAATTTCAAAATCGATAATTGTGTACAAGAACACGCTTGAAAAAATTCTTTACGCTTTCAAATGAAGTGGAAACGAATCTGCTTCTTGATTTAAATTTCAGAAATGTGTTCATGTTAATTTCGTGCGGCAACTTAAAACCGCAGTATTACAAACAGTTTGCTTCTTTTCAGTAGTTGAACTGAATAAATGTAATCGAAAATACTCGAACAATAATGCAGTTTAATTTTTTTCATGATTGCAATCAGAGATGCCAAACCCAAAACCTGTCTGTGACCGTTTTCCGTACCCCAATAGCAGTTCGAAATCAAATTTAGTGAGCAAAAAAAAGGTCTAATGGGTGGTGAGAGTACCATTTCTGCTGATCGAATTCAATTTAGTGAGCAAAGAAAAAAAAAGGTCTCACTACCAACACGCTGTAACTTTTTGGTGCTAAACTGTAACCGATTTCCAAAATCTGTGAAAATCTGTGATCATTTTCAAAAATCTGTGAAAATCTGTGTCAGTTTTAAAATCTGTGCAGAAAAGTACGGGTGTGTAATGTCAGAGACATAACTGGATGTCGTGAATACGAATAAAACTGACACTCTTCCTTTACACTTTCGAATTGAAAGTTGATCGATTGTGTGAATTGCGAAATTTTTTTTTTAAACGATTTTGACGTCGATTATCACATTTCGGATTTGCATATTTTATTGAAAGAAACTATCAAGGTGCTGTACAGGATTCATTTCTGCCTTTTAGAAGGACCAAATTGTGGAATTCTCTACGATATTTAGCACAGTTCGGAACATTTTTCTCGAACGATTATCGCACAGCGAAAAGTGCACGAAGCAAATCAAATTAATTTGGATTTTCACTAAACTGATGATTTTTACCTTCGATTTGCAAAGAAGTAATCTTAATAGTTCTTTAGATAACATTTAGAGCCATTAGAACGGCTGATTTTATATAATGTTGTCCACTTTTCGTTTCTTGTTTTCTTTCTCTCCAATGCAAACCACCAGCAGCTGATGCAATCGTTCTTGCTTGAATTGAAACTAGCTTTGCGTACAAACCGACACATTCGCTCGCAGTGACAAATTATGCTAAACTGGTTTAATGCGTCTTCTCACCTTGACGACCGGAAGGCAAATGAGAACTACGACCTAAGCGTTTGAGGTTTTTAACCACGTAGAGCTCTCCGATGCCGCTGTTTGAATGCGTCTTTTCACCCCGACGTCTGCTTTCATCCAACGCACAAGAAGAAATGATCGATTTTCGACCACGGTTCCCCTTTTATAACGTTCAGTTGAAGATATGTGCCTGACTACCTCAAAATC
Source organism: Malaya genurostris (assembly GCF_030247185.1). Taxonomy (NCBI): domain Eukaryota; kingdom Metazoa; phylum Arthropoda; class Insecta; order Diptera; family Culicidae; genus Malaya; species Malaya genurostris. The sequence continues at coordinate 158,454,047 of NC_080572.1, forward strand.
GTCGTCCTTGCGCGAAAAACCCAAGCAAAAGTAAAGAGTTTTCCGCGTTGTTTTAAAATTTTCAGAAAACTTAAATTTTGAGTTGTTTGTGGTTATCTCACACTGTTCAAAATATTATCCTAAATTTCTGATCATATTTTTGATCAAATAGTGAAAGACTTGTGTTGCTGCCATTAATCCAAGTCGAGATATTCACGATTAAGTTCTGCCCATTCTTACATATGGCTAATTTTGAAAAGGCGCCCCATAGTAAAGTAAGTTGTATTCACGACAAAACTCAAAATCTGTGAAACGCAGATTAATCTGTGAACCTGACATCTCTGATTGCAATGTATATGGGTTTGTTTACCTATGTATGTTATGACCAGAGATATGCCAGATATTTTCATAGAAAATCTGTATTGATTCGTATAAAACATCTGTATTTATCTGTTTTCGCTAATAAAATGAAATTTCTACAATACAATTATGTTAAAAGGTGTTATTCCAATAGATTATGGTTATACAGTAGTACATTAAATTTCATATCTTATATTATATTCATCGACGAAATTTTATAGTTTTTTCCTATCAACAATAATTGAATTATGGTGCCATATACTTGTCTAATTTGAAAATGTTCACTTCATAAGTTGAGATGGATTTCCAAAACCCAATATGCAACGTCGAGTCAGGTAATACAACTGTTAGTCTGGCAATAATGTTTCATGATGCCAAGACTTGTCTAACTTTTAAGTTCAATTTAATTACAAATTTTAATATAAATGGATTTCAGTGTTCTTCATTAAATATCTGCACAAAAAATATATGTTTTAAAAAGTGATTTGTACGTTGATTCCTAAACGTTTATCTCGTCGTTGCAATCAAATACTAATAGATAGCTCAAATACTAATAGATAGTTTAATTTTTTCCTTAATACTTTTGGTGAAATCTGTATAAATCTGTATTAAATTTAAGAAATCTGTAAGAAATTTGTACTCTGTATTAAATCTGTATGTACATGTAAAAATCTGTATTATACAGATAAATCTGTATAAATGGCATCTCTGGTTATGACAGTTCGAGCAGCGTCAGTCGAAATCTAGTACCAGGATGTTAGGATCTCGATCACGAGGTCGAAAGCGATACGTAATGCCTCAGTTCAGTCGAATCGACTTCAAAAATAATCGTTTCGAGCAACTCGATTCGAGATACATAATGTCAATCTGAATGAATCTGCTTCTTGATTTAAATTTCAGAAATGTGTTCATGTTAATTTCGTGCGGCAACTTAAAACCGCAGTATTACAAACAGTTTGATTCTTTTCAGTAGTTGAACTGAATAAATGTAATCGAAAATACTCGAACAATAATGCAGTTTAATTTTTTTCATGATTGCAATCAGAGATGCCAAACCAAAAACCTGTCTATGAAAATCTGTGACCGTTTTCCGTACCCCAATAGCAGTTCGAAATCAAATTTAGTGAGCAAAAAAAAAAGGTCTAATGGGTGGTGAGAGTACCATTTCTGCTGATCGAATTCAATTTAGTGAGCAAAGAAAAAAAAAGGTCTCACTACCAACACGCTGTAACTTTTTGGTGCTAAACTGTACTTGATTTCCAAAATCTGTGAAAATCTGTGATCATTTTCAAAAATCTGTGAAAAAATCTGTGTCAGTTTTAAAATCTGTGCAGAAAACTCAAAATCTGTGAAACGCAGATTAATCTGTGAACCTGACATCTCTGATTGCAATGTATATGGGTTTGTTTACCTATGTATGTTATGACCAGAGATATGCCAGATATTTTCATAGAAAATCTGTATTGATTCGTATAAAACATCTGTATTTATCTGTTTTCGCTAATAAAATGAAATTTCTACAATACAATTATGTTAAAAGGTGTTATTCCAATAGATTATGGTTATAGAGTAGTAGATTAAATTTCATATCTTATATTATATTCATCGACGAAATTTTATAGTTTTTTTCCTATCAACAATAATTGAATTATGGTGCCATATATTTGTCTAATTTGAAAATGTTCACTTCATAAGTTGAGATGGATTTCCAAAACCCAATATGCAACGTCGAGTCAGGTAATACAACTGTTAGTCTGGCAATAATGTTTCATGATGCCAAGACTTGTCTAACTTTTAAGTTCAATTTAATTACAAATTTTAATATAAATGGATTTCAGTGTTCTTCATTAAATATCTGCACAAAAAATATATGTTTTAAAAAGTGATTTGTACGTTGATTCCTAAACGTTTATCTCGTCGTTGCAATCAAATACTAATAGATAGCTCAAATACTAATAGATAGTTTAATTTTTTCCTTAATACTTTTGGTGAAATCTGTATAAATCTGTATTAAATTTAAGAAATCTGTAAGAAATTTGTACTCTGTATTAAATCTGTATGTACATGTAAAAATCTGTATTATACAGATAAATCTGTATAAATGGCATCTCTGGTTATGACAGTTCGAGCAGCGTCAGTCGAAATCTAGTACCAGGATGTTAGGATCTCGATCACGAGGTCGAAAGCGATACGTAATGCCTCAGTTCAGTCGAATCGACTTCAAAAATAATCGTTTCGAGCAACTCGATTCGAGATACATAATGTCAGCCTTGGTTTCATTTATGTTTCATGCACTTCTTGAGACTCCATATTGTGTTCGCCATATTCAAGCCGATAAAAGTTTCTTTGGCTGCATTTTCGTTATCATAACGTTGGGAAAACCTACCGATAACTGTCTGAATCAATGAAGAAACTATATGTTATAATCTTATAATATCTAAGTTTTTACTATATCAATTCACAGTAACGATTCACATATACGCTAACATATTTATAATGGTTTTGCAACGGAAAATAAACCTTTTTTAAACTAGTAGCTAGAAGCATAGCTGTGATTAACGACATGTTAACAGTTCGGCTGAAAAGTTCGTATCGTTTAATAGAAACACACATTTTTTTGCCAAAATTCGTTTTTATTATTCAACATAATTACCATCAGAGGCGATACAGCGATTATAGCGATCTTCCAACTTTTCGATACCATTTTTGTAGTACGATTTGTCCTTTGCCTCAAAATAGGCCTCTGTTTCAGCGCTTACCTCTTCATTGCTTCTATTTTTTTTACCAGCGAGCATTATCTTGAGGTCTGAGAACAGGAAAAAGTCACTGGGGGCCAAATCTGGAGAATACGGTGTATGAGGGAGCAATTCGAAGCCCAATTCGTTCAATTTCAGCATGGTTTTCATCGACTTGTGACACGGAGCATTGTCTTGATGAAACGAAACTTTTTTCTTCTTCAAATGAGGCCGTTTTTTTGAAATTTCGTCCTTCAAACGCTCTAATAACGCTATATAATACTCACTGTTGATGGTTTTTCCCTTTTCAAGGTAGTCGATGAAAATTATACCATGCGAATCCCTAAATACAGACGCCATAACCTTACCGGCCGATTGTTGAGTCTTTCCACGCTTTGGGTTCGGTTCATCGCATGCAGTCCACTCAGCTGACTGTCGATTGGACTCCGGAGTGAAGTGATGGAGCCATGTTTCGTCCATTGTTATATATCGACGAAAAAAATCGGTTTTATTTCGATATAACAGCTCCAAGCACTGCTCAGAATCATCAATTCGTTGTTGTTTTTGATCGATTGTGAGCTCACGCGGCACCCATTTTGCACAAAGCTTTCTCATATCCAAATATTCGTGAATAATATGTCCAACACGTTCCTTTGATATCTTTAGGGTGTCAGCTATCTCGATCAACTTCACTTTACGGTCATTGAAAATCATTTTGCGGATTTTTTTTTTCACGTTTTCATCGGTAACAGCCTCTTTTGGACGTCCACTGCGTTCATCGTCTTCGGTGCTCATATGACCAGTACGAAATTTTGCAAACCACTTACGAATTGTTGCTTCACCCGGTGCAGAGTCTGGATAACACTCATCAAGCCATTTTTTGGTATCGGCGGCACTTTTTTTCATCAAAAAGTAGTGTTTCATCAACACACGAAATTCCTTTTTTTCCATTCCATTTCCAATAACAAAAGTAGCTTCACTCAAAATGCAATATCTCACAAACTAATAATCAGACAGCTGTCAAATTTATACACGTATCTTTTGAAGGTTGTTACTAACTGAAAATGGTATGGATTTAATTCTAGTGGCGCCCTCTCATAGAAACGATACGAACTTTTCAGCCGATCTGTTAGAATGAGGTAACGATAACTTACAAATGATAGTTAGTTCAATATTTAAGTTATAAAGAAACACTGCTGTCAACTTGTTTTAACCAGTATAACTTAAAAAATATATTCGTGCTTTTGTTGCAACATAGTTTGGACTTAGTCGTATGAGAACTAGTTGCGGATTGCCACTTGGGTCAGCATCCGGCTCTCGAGGGATCGACCATTTGGATGACGAGGTCGGTCCAGTGATGCCGGTTGGAGGGTAACTTCCGGTTCACTGGTGCCTCGACGACCCAAAACTGATGCTACTTTGCGAAACTACTCGACTAGTCTTCGTCAAAAGATGTAGTCTACATCGACGGAGGGTTCCCCGACGAGGGAAGTCCTCCCGAACCGACGCTTACGGTACACGTCTACGACCCCACCGAAAGGATGCCTAAGTCGATCCAATGATTCCGGTTGGAGCGTGACTCCGGTTCACTGGTGCTCAGACGATCCTAGCGGTACCACGCGACGATCTACTCATCTAGTCCCTGACAAAGGATCTAGACTATTCCGACGGAGAGTTTCCCGGCGAAGGAGATTCTCCCGACACCGAGTCCTCTCTTACACTACACGGGACACCCGATGGAGTGCCGAGGTCGGTCCGGCGATTCCGGTTGGAGCATGGCTTCCGGTTCGCTGGCACTTCGACGACTCGAATCGGTGTTGTGGCGACTACTCGACTAGCCCCAGCCGAAGGATCTAGCCTACACCGGTGGAAAATTCCCCGACGAAGGAGGCTCTCCCGAAACCGACGCTTTCGATACCCGTCAACGCCCGACTGAGAGGATGCCTGGGTCAATCCAATGATTCCGGTTGGAGGATAGCTTCCGGTTCACTGGCACCCCGTCGATCCTAACAGTTTTACGTACTACTCGTCTAGTCCCCGACGAAGGATCTGGACTACTTCGACGAAGAGCTCCCCGGCGAAGGAGGTTCTCCCGGACCGACGTTTATTCGCTGATCCCTCTTGAGCCTACTACGGTTGCACGCGACTAGCGGTCGCGGCTGCCTGTTGTTGCTCCGCACTTTATTTCCGCTGCAATATACCCCCAATTTGGGATGCTGCGGTCGACACTGCGTTCCAGTTCTTTACGCAGTGGCACATTCTCTGGATCAGGTTCTCCGGTTTGGTGTCAATGACGCATGCCTCCAGTAGCTCACTCCTTTGAGCCGCGAAACGGGAACATGCAAACAAGGCGAGCTGTTGGTCATTAATCGTGAGAGCGCCGCGATCGCTATTGATGCGCACTTGCAGGCGTATTCAACGTGCTTGCTGAAGCTGAGTTTGTCGTCAAGTATCACACCCAATTGCCTCAGTGATCTCTTGGAGGGGATCACGCCATCTTCGGCATATACCAACGCTTCCTGTTCCAATTTGCGGTTGTTTACCACCATCACCTCTGTTTTGTGGTGCGCGAGTTGCAATTTCCTGCTACGCAGCCAGTCCTCTACTAAGCAGATTGAGTATGATGCACTCAATTCGACCTCTTCGATAGATTCGCCGTAGACTGTCAGTGTGACGTCATCCGCGAACCCGACTATCTTGACACCCGGAGCGAGCCTCAACCTCAGTACTCCATCGTACATTATATTCCACTGGATCGGGCCCAAGATAGATCCCTGTGGTACTCCAGCCGTTATTGGAGTGTTACGTGTGCCTTCCTCGGTCTCGTAGAGCAGTACTAGGTTCTGGAAGTAGCTTTCCAGAATCTTGTACAGCCCTTCCGGTACTCCTAGTCGAAGTAGGGAATCAGCAATGTCTGCCCAACAAGCATTTATGAGCGCGTTCTCAACGTCTAGCGTTACTACCGCACAGTAGCGGATTCCTCGTCGTTTGCGCTGTATATCTACCTCCGCCGTGGTTACCACCGATGTTATGGAGTCCGTCGTCGACCTGTCTCTGCGAAACCTTTGTATCGAGCGATCTCGCCGCAGTGAGCAACTCCTCGTTCGTGACATTTTCAACTTCGTTTGCTGGTAGCGGGGCTGGCTGCCAGGTGGACGTGTCGTGATGGGGAAAGAGAACCATTATGATTTATTTCAACCTCACCGGACTACTTTCAGGGGGTGCTAGTGCCCCTCTCGTTTTGGCCATTACCATTTTATAGGCATCGCCCCATGTGTTGGAGTTGACTCCCTCACATAGCTGGTCGAAACAGGCTCTTTTGCTTGCGCTGGTGGCCTTGTTTAGTGCTAACTTCGCCGTTTTGAATGCCGTGTGCCTCTCCATCCTCATCTCCGCTGATCGAGCTCTTGGCATCCTTCTTCTAGCCTTGAGGCAGGATGCGCGAAGGCGTGCAATTTGCTCGTTCCACCAGTAGATCGGTGTTCTGTTGATCCTCGGTTGAGCCTTTCTAGGCATGGTCGCGTCACACGCCCGTGACAAGATAGTCGACCGTTTCGCGGTCGAAGTTAGCAACCTTCTACGCTGGTTCCCGGTATCCGGTTCCAGAAGAACCGGAAATAGTGGTCATATATCCCAAAATGGATCTCATTTACTTTTCTCAGCGATGGTTTGACCGATTTCCACAATCTTAGATTCAGATGAAAAGTCTCACGGTCCTATACAGAATTCCTAAATTTCATCCGGATCCGACGTCCTGTTCCGGAGTTATAGGGTAAAGTGTGTTCAAAATTGTACACCGTCACCGACGACACGACCTGCCACTCGTCTATTAAAACTGTATCGTAAATTTAACTACCCCTCAGTAACTGGTAATGTCAAAACGTAATCCCTTGAAAAAATTTTGAAACTGGCAACACATGTTGATAAATTATTGATTTTAATTAACAGTTACCGTAACCTTGGTTACTGCATTTTGAAGACATGAGAAATGTAAACAAAACAAACTGCAAATCGGATATTTTAAAGCGAATAATTAAAATAGATTTTCCGAGTAGAAAATCTTTTCCCTTGGACACTGCTTCAGCATCAGAGCAAAGGATCGACTAGTCATTCGGATTTGCTAAAAGAATTCTTCTGTTGTGAAAACCGAAAAGGATCCACTTGCAATTGAACGAACGAAGTTTTCTACGGATATAAAATCCTACATTCAAGTTTGAGTTATGGATTTTTTTCCATGAATTGTATTGATATACTAACATTTACAGTCGCCCATTGATAAAATAATTGGGTTAAAAATAATGTGAACTGTAAGTGTACTTTCCATTTGCAAGCGATAACCAGTGATCGTAAGACGACGCAAAAAAACTTTAGAAAGCTTGAAAGTCGAACAATTACTGATGGAGAAGCGAAAAGAATTTCTTAATTATACTTATAAGAATTATTCATTATTATTATAAAATCCGTGTATTGCACTTATTGTCAGAAGAAACCAAGTGAGGGAGAAACATTTTCTTCAAGCAATAATATAATACTTCTCGAATTATACTATTTTTATGCGTAATTCTCATCTTGTGATTGAAAGTCCTATCAAAAGTATTGGTTTTGTTTTTTAGCCTTGCATCGATTGTGGCACAAGAAATTAGATGATGATTAGTACAGTTGCTTTGAATACGAAAGATTTTTAAAGAAAAAAACGTAACGTGGAATTTAAAAGTTGCTGTTTCGTTTTTATTTATTTTACTTTCTTTTTCATAAAAATATTGATATTATAAATCCGTCTCCTGTGCTTTGCCTGACTGTTAATGTCCCAATTCAGGAGCACTGCAATGAATAGAAATGAATCTGAATAAAAACATATTCAATAAACAGGTTGTTCAAGATAATGTTTGGAGTGTTATGATAGTATGTTTACAAAAGAATTAATGCTCTCAAACCACAGAAACAAAATTGAGGCACTCACTTTAATCGTACTGTTGATGACTGTAGCATTTCCTTTTCTTCCACATCCTCGAGCTGTTCTCAGAAATTCACTAAACTGGCGCAGAGGGAACCAAATTAAAAACTTGAAACGATTCCAAAATGTTTGTTTATTTATCCTGGGGATCCTTGGTAACTAGTTCATAGCAACTTAAGCAGTGTTGCTCGAGTAGATTATTTTTATCTTTATCAGGGGGTCGCTATATTTTTGGTAACTGGCGGTAAATCGTTAACGGTCAATTTTAATGCAAATTTTTATTCGGATTGCCTGGTCGTGTCGTCGCCGTCACTTAAACCGGTGAAACAAAACACGTAAAAAATTTCCTAAACTGGTCTCAAAACTACACAAATCGATGGTCATTATCAGTAGGCAACTAAACAAACCAATTACGGCTATCCTGCTTCCCGGTATCTGGTTCCGGAAGAACCAGAAATAGTGCTCATATATATCAAAATGTATCTCACTCAATTTTCTCACCGATGGTTTGACCGATTTCCCCAAACTTAGATTCAAAGGTGTTCCGGTCCCATACGGAATTCCTGAATTTCATCCGGATCCGACTTCCGGTTCCGGAGTTATAGGATACTTCACACACCGTCAGGGTATTGTACAGCGTCACTTAAACTGGCGGAACAAAAACCGTAAAAAATGTTATAAACTGTTCTCAAACCCGTTATTCCCAATCTTAGGCTGAAATGAAAGTTCTTATGGTCCTACCAAAAATTAATACATTCTTTCGGATACAACAAACATATAAATCGTCATTTAGAGTGCGATGGTAAAATTATATAAGATCTTCAAAATTTGAATAAAAATTCGTAGGGTTTGTACGTCATGTTAGTTGGTGGACTTCGATTATACCGGCTCTCGGGTTCCGGTGCCGGAAGTGCATATAATAGTGAAGCCACTTCGTTTTCTTAAGAATAACCTACGCGAGCAAAGTATTGTTTCATTTTGTATGTTATACTAGTTCATGTACAACCATTCCTTTAGTTTCTTCCAAAAATCGAAGAGAAAAAATTTTAATAGAATACCACAATATTATACATGAGAAAGGCATCATTACACCACTAGGTGGATAAAAACAGGTTTTTTTTATTGAGAAGCTGCTCCGCCCAATACAAACATTGCTTATTTTATATTCATTCATTGTTTTAGAAACTTTATTAATTTGGGGATGAAAACTTGCACAGCAATTGTGTCATGCTTCAAGACTTCTGATATTATAACAATTATTTATAATCGTGTCTGATTCTTCATAATATATTGCAAATGGATGAATTGTTTCTTGATCATTGGTCAAATGATGACTTTGAACAGCATCTTGAAGAACGAATAAATAATTCTCAGAAAAATCAACTACTTTCCTTCATTTAATGAAGATTTTGTATCTTTCAATAATTGAGATTGTTTTTTATATAGTCATGAGTTACAAGTTGTTTTTTTGTTTAATATGTTTAACAAAATCATCGGCTGGTTTTGTTAAGATTTCTAGATTGCATCTATTAGTAGCTATCCATGAGATCAAAAAGAAAACTCGATTTGATGTTGTGCTGTTCGTATATTTAATTACTTATTTTGCTATCGTTTTGGTTGTTTTAACGGTTAAAAGATCCAAATCGAAGCAAAAAAAAATGCTGTGAGACATCAAACTGAAAACTTGTTTTGCTCTCAGTGAAAGCACATTGAAAACTTAATATGATGTAGATTTTCTCGAAATAACACGTCACGAGCATAAGCTAAAAATAGAACAGCCATAAAAGGTCCGGGATAGTATACATTTAGGCGATATTACTCGCAAGCAAGAAAAAAGATTTTATGCAATCTACATATTAGTCGCAAGCAAGAAAAAAGATTTCATGCAATATCTCCACACTCCCGCGGAGAGAATCCGGTTTCGAACTTAGGTGATTTGGAATGTGAACTTTTTGCGATTGCTATGGACTGTAAGTGATAGCTATAAGGAGACGGAAAATGTTCAGTTATATGACAAGCAGTGTTGTTTTGCAAAGTTGTATGCAGGTAGTTTCTCTCAATGTACACTCGTTGCGTCCCTTCCATCCCGCAAAATAAAAATGAAAAATAACTTCGTAAAATAAGTAAGTAATAAAGTAAGCACCAAATATCATTCAGTAGAAGAGAGTGTTCGGTTACCGACACCCTTTTAAACTTATAACTTCTGACTAAGTGCACATTATGAGGACATATATACATCAATGGAAAGCTAAATTGGATAAGAAACTAAGTTAATTCAATCGATTTAAAAAACTTTAATATCAATTTAGTAAAGTGATAAATTTCGGTCATTTCAAAAAAGGTGTTCGGTTACTGGTACCCCAAGAAATTTAGCTAAAAATGGAAAAATATAAGTAAAAACTGCAATTATTCAAAGAAAAAAGGGAATTTATTCTTTTCGGAGGCGTTTAGGAGTAAAATCTTCATTGTCTTATGGTGAATTCGCCTTGGCTCTCTTGACCAATGATTTGGATGGTGACGCTTTTGATATTGATTAGGTCGGTCTTCCACCGGCTTCGCGGGATTGAATACGTTTATGCAGTCGAATTTATTGGCTTGTTATCCACTAAGCAACTTTTAATGGTATTAATCAGTGCACTAATTTCATTTTCCTTGACTTGGACGATTCGTTTGAAGTCGCTATAGCTAACAGAACCAGAGAACCAAAGTTTTTACTTATATGACGGATGTATTGCAGCCGTCAAGTTGTCCACGTGTTGCATATCACCCGAGATGCTAGGTAATACAATAATTTTAGCTAGCAAAAACGAAAAGATCGCGCCAATTTTCAAAAGTCTGTAATTTCTGACGAATGTCTGCAAACAATCGAAGTTTCAAAAGTCTGTAAAAAGTCTTTAGGTTTACATGTTAACTAATAAATTTGATAATTTACAGAAAAATTTTCAGACTTGGCCTCATATCATTGACAATTTTTCGAGATTTGTCTAAAAAATGGAGTACCGGTAACCGCTTGGGGTGCTGGTTACCGAAACCGGTACACATTTCAAAAATGACGAAAATAAACTTTGGTTGCGAAAATTTTGATAGCATCCGGTATTAAATCACGAAATAGATCGATTTCATCTCAATAAAATTCAATCCACTCACCTTTTCGATTGGTGCTTTTCAATTTATGATACTATAAAAAAGTAATAAAAAATTTTTGTGTTGATTTTCACACAATTAAAATTTGTTTTAAGAGCAGCAAAAAGTACAAGTGTCTGTTTGCTTTGGTATCCAGCACAAAAAGAACGTGATGCTATTACACACACACACATGACATTTGTCGGAATGACGCTATATGTTTTCTGTCAAAAGTTACGGTGGAGTGCCGGCAACCGAACATCTTCCCCTACATATGCGAAGTTAAGATCAAACCATTGTAAACTTCACGGTTTTTTCACTATTTTGTTTTCAAAATATTTCGAAAACAGCTGCTTGAATCGTCTTTATGTCAAAGAAAAATTAATTGAAAATGTCATGAAGATTACAAAAATGATAAATATATAGAATTCAGACTAATCTGTAAAAAGGGTGCATTCTCATGAAATATCCATTTTCTCAATTTAGTTCATTTTTTCTATAAAAAAATCGTTGTTCGAAAATTGTTATTTATCATCTCTACAACTTTCTAAAACATTAATAAGTTTCTTTGTAACATGATGTTTTTTGTGATATGAATTTTAAAATAATCGTACGGTTAAATAACTGAGAATTTTGAAAAATAAATTTTATTTTCGATTTCACGAAAAATCGGAAGTTTTTTTTTCAGTGTGAAAAATAGGAAGATTATTTTTATTCAATTCAACCTACAACTTCTTCTTAGACATATTTTTTGTAGAATCTATAGATTTATAGTTATAATGGTTTGAAAATAATGTGGCTTAAAACACATACGCCCTTTTCATAAAGTAGTCTTGAGTTGAAAGGATCTCTAAACCACAGACTAACAGACAGGACACTCAAATTTGATTCTTCAATCATTTTAACGGTCATTTCGAATATTCCATTATTTGGGACAGTACTCACATGTGTCATGATGGCGCCACGTTACCCTATCAAAAACATCATGTCTGTCATCTAGACTGTCTTTATTTTTTTCATTTACCAACAGAGTTGCCATTCATACAGAATTACCTGTAATGTATTGATTTGTATACGTCCATGCGAATTTCATGCAGGATACAGATTTAATACATATTGCCAAAGATAAACTGAAGATTACAATGTTCCATACGTTTCATTGAAAAATGTTGGGTCAGTAATCGTGAACCAGTTGGTTCAGTAATAATGTAATTTTATTGACCCTCCGTTAACAAGCGTCGACTAGTTCCGACAAAATGCCATGGAAACAATACAAGTTAGAAAGGAAGCACACATATGTTTACATTCAGCATATAATGATTTCTTGCCACAACTGATGCTTCATGGGATGAGGCTATAACAAACTAAATAAATTCTAGACAATGGTTCTAAGTAGTTTTCACTTTCTTATTCTAAGAATCACTGATATAAAGCGAAATTTCTCAATATCGTTCATACTGTAACTTGATATTTTTCCAAACATAAACAATCATTGTCATAGTTACGACGCATCTAGTGATCAGACACTTGTTGTTTTGCTTCAAAATACTCAAATTGACAGTGAACCGAGCTCATCGAGGGGTCCTATTCAAATGATACCTAAGAAATCGCAGACTACTCTATCTTGAGTTTATCTTTGATATTTCCTAAACTATATACATAATTGCGCCTACTTCTCATCCTCCAACTCAATAAAAAATCGAACCCGTTTTGTTACAATATTTACTTGCTTCTGGTCTGCCGCCACTTAATTTCGGGTGAAAACTACCAACACAATAAAAAAATAGTCTAGATGAACAAATTTGAGTCGAATAAATGGTTACCCTCCAACATCAAGAAAAAGTTAAATATATTATCAACGTAATCCAATAAAACATTGTGACGATTCATTTTCAAATATTTTGACGAAATCAGACATCCCTGCAAGCAGCTGATCGGTGTTGACAAACGAGGGGAAACCAACTAGTAAAAAAACTTTTACATAACACAAGGGGTGTACAGATAGTAAATAGTTCGCGCACTACAATATAGGTGGAACTAGTGCATCACGAAAAATAATTTTTATTAGAATTTACTCATACTGTCATGTCTGTTAGTCTGTGTCTAAACCAGTGAAAAATACTTCATTTGCTATAACATTTGCATGTGCATGTGTGCAAAGTTTCAAACAAATCGAAGTGGTCGTGCCAACAGTCAACCGATTCCGCATGGAATTGCTCTACAGGTACAGCACAAAAAAAACTATCATTAACGCCATGGAGTTCGTTTCACCGGATGCAAGATGGTTGTTGAGTTATAATGACAAGTATAAGCATTATTCATATACTCGTAGTTTGAACGATTCGGAAGATGAAATACAGTTATGTAGAGGTTTGGTACCACGTGGGTACCGGATTTGTGCTAAGTACACATAACTATTTTCATTTTTACGTTTCGCTTTCAGCTCATCAGTGCGTCAGCAGTTTATGTTGAACTGCTAACGCCACCTAACGTCATTTGCTTCCGCAATTCTGTGATTTTTGAGTGAGGGAAAATTGTAAACCTACTTGTATTGTGGAAAGAGGAAAAGGAACTTATATACTAATTTACTAACAGAATTGCAGATTGCATCGATTTCGTCGGAATTTGTTTATTATATTATGTGACATTACATCTAATGGTTCTATATTTGTGAGTCTGTGTAACTCATTTGTACTAAACCAGGGAGGACGCTTAAAAATCATTTTCAGAATTTTATTCTGAATCTTTTGAAGCGTTTTCTATCTGGTGGACTTGACCACATTGGCACTGCGTAAAGCATGACTGGTCTGAAAATTTGTTTATAAATTAATAATTTGTTTTTTAGACAGAGCAAAGAATTTATGTTTATAAGAGGATATAAACATTTATTTTATTTATTACACTTTGCCTGGATTCCTTCAATGTGATCCTTGAAAGTGAGTTTTTTGTCGTACGTTGAACCTGAGTATTTTGCTTCATCAGACCATGTCAATTCCAAGCCATTCAATTTGAGAATGTGATTATTGTTTGGTTTAAGAAGCTCTTGGCTTATGAGGAAAGATAATTACCTGCGTTTTTGCTGCATTTGTCGCAATTTTCCATTTTGACAGATAATATTTAAGCTATTTTGTATGCGACTGCAGATCACTCCTAGATTTCTACCTGTGGCATAGGACAGGACCTGACAATTGTTAATCCACTTTTAGGACCAATTTCGGACCAGCTCGTGATTGGTTGAAATTGACATAAGCAAGTACAAGTTGTTGAAATCAAGATTACTGCAGGGTGGTAGAAAAAGTGTTGTCAGTATCGTCGGTAACAATGTAACTTGGTATTGGATATTTTATTTTTCGGGTCATCTTTTCAAAATTATTAATTTCAATAGGATTTAAGTTCAATTTGTTTTTAAATCCTGTCAATGCGGAAAGTATACGAGTACATGAGTAGTGATATGGACGAGAATATTGATTATGTTGGTTGAGAATAGTACCGAATCTTTGGATACTTCTGTATGTTATTATATTTCTCAAATAGAATATGTTGAATACTTTAGTTAATACAGCTGCAAAAACTAATTACCCAAAATTGAGTGTTTTAGAAAAATGTTATTATGCTGTTTCAACTAAACGTTTTCTTCAAAACAAACATCTGATCAAAATGAATCCAGAGCTATATTTTTGACATTTGTCTAAGTGTTTTCAAATGATAAATAATTGCATGTTATAAGGGAAGAAAGTTTTCAGAATGCATAATTATCTCTACTGGCAACAGTGATCGCGAGGCATTTATTATTTACAGCAGGGAGCAACCGGAATAAGAAGAGACATATTTTTCTGGAAAAAGAAGCCAGTTGTCTGGTCCTGTCCTACCCTGTGGCTAATAGACTTGTGCCGTCACAGAATAACGATTTCTGACAACCAACGGGTGGATTTGGAAGATCAGAAATGAAAATATTATACAAGATCGGAACAACGCTTGAACCCTGCGGAACATCTGCTCGTACGGATAACAATTCAGATTTATAATTTTGATAGGGGGGGGGGGTCTGCTTTTGTTCCAAAATGGATAAGTTTCTGATTGGCTGATTTTGATGTTGCTACCTGCACATTGTGAAAAGAAAAAAGTTTTGCAGGGTACGCGAGCAGTGTAGCCAGGTATAAAGATAATCAGAAAACAAGTTTATTAAAATGTATAATTTTAGCTCACCAATAAAAATGGAAATTTTCGGAGAATGATTCACTTTTTTTCAATCTCATTGGTAATAAATGTTCATAGTGGCAGCTCTGTGTATTTAAAATAAGCATCAAGCCGTTTTTCTTTTAGTGAGTTAAAGTGTAACCAAAAAAGATTTGTTAAATTAGTGTAAACTCGAAAGTGTGTTTACTTTTACGAGAAGAATGAACTGTTGTGTTCCACACTGTGGTCGCACTATGCATTTCTATCCAAATCTGACTTTTTCCGGTTTCCAAAAGATCCGGTAATACGTCGACCAGTGCTGTAAAACTTCATTCAATTCAATTGAAACTGAATGTGGAACACATTGACGATCTCTCGAATGCAGTAAACTTCACTCTCTGACACACACAATGTTTGCTGATGGCACTTGAAACTGAGCAAGCAAAACTTCAAATGACTATCAACGATTATTCAACTGACGATGAATTCCGGGAGCTTCACTTGAAAATGGCAGCAAAAGTCAAATGAATTAGTAGGGATATGCTGACGGTCAGCGGCCATAAATTTCGTTTTCATCTTATATTATTCGATTGAAAATGAAATTTTACCGCACTGACGTCAACAATGGATTCGATTTTGCGTTCAACATGAGATATTTTGTGTTTTGTCATCAAACTCAATTAATTGTTTTCAAGCATTAATATATAATAAAGAAATGCATTCACCAAAACATTTTTCATGTTTATTTCAAATCAAAAACCCAGTCTACAAATAAACATTTTTTTCCTAGCATAGTTATTAAAAAATCTGTGAATATGGCAACACTGTAGCAGATACGCAGGTATTTATTCCACAGGGCGAAAATGACGAGAAGGATGATTCGTAAGGAAGAACAAGAAGCCAGTTGTCAGGTCTTGTCTTAGATATAGACAGCAAACTGGAAGTCGGACCTTTGTGCCAAACACTGTCGAATTCTTTTTCTATGTCTAGAAGAGCAACTCCAGTGGATAACCCAGAAGATTTATTTGCTTTTATCATGTTCGTTACTCTTACAAGTTGATGAGTAGTTGAATGTTCATGACGAAATCCAAACTGCTCTGGTAAAAAATTGAATTCTCATTTATATGAGACATCATTCTCAACAAGATATTTTTTTTTCAAAAAGTTTACTGATAGGAGAAATTAAACTAATCGGTTGATAACTTGACGTTTCTACTGGGTTTTTATCAGGTTTGCGGATGGGAATTACTTTAACAATTTTTCATCTCTTAGGGAAGTAAGCTAATGAAAAACACTTGTTGCAAATTTTAACCAAGAGTCTCAATGCAACATCGGGAAGATTTTAAATAAGAATATTAAAGATTCCATCTTTAAAGGGAGCCTTCAAGTTTTTAAGTTTTCTAATAATAATTTTATCGAAATTCGTCTCAATAATGTCATCTTGAAATAACACTTGAGTTGAAATATGGTCATAGATTTTATTTTCAATAGGACTCTCAACGTTCAAATTAAAATTGTGGACACTCTCGAACTGCTGTGTAAGTTTTTGAGCTTTTTTGTCATTTATAAGAAGTTTCGATTTCCTTCCTTGAGAGCAGGAATTGATTTTTGAGGTTTCTTAAGAATTTTAGAAAGTTTCCAGAAAGGTTCAGAATATAGATTAATTTGTTCAACTTCTTTTGCGAAAATTTTCATTTCACCAAAGTGTAAATCTATGTTTAATTTCTTTTTGTAAATCCTTAACTATGCTTTTCATAGCAGGACACAGTGGTCCGGATCCACAATTTAGGGGGACAAAAACATTTGTGGCTTAGCCTTATAGTTTAGAGTTATGTTGTCTTCATAACAAATCATCAGTGAAAGATAAGCCATATTTTGAAGCATATGGTATTAGGGTGGTTCTAATTATTAGGGTGATCCAAAAATTATTTTACGTATGTGTTGAGATAGAGGACTGCATCCTTCGGCAAAATTGTAGGAAAACTTATATCAAGCAACTTTGCCGAAAACACTATTGTATTATCTCTAACGGTTTTAGTGTTACAGCTATTTTAATAGAGCAACTTAGGGTGTTCCTAAGAAAATCAGATTTTTTGCTCTAGCTTTCTTAGTTTTCACTTCTCGATTTTGGTGTCTTTGAATATCTTTCAGAGTTTGTTGAAACCAATTTTTTCATGACTAGCGCATTCAGGTAGCGTTTTCTGAACCGAAGTTATGAGCAAAACTAGTTCAAAAACAGATCATTTTTAAACTGCTATATCTAACATTGGAGCAAATGAAAACAAAATCGGTTTCTTTCATTTGATAGAAAATACTTTCGAGCATGTTTATAAAAAAAAAGGCGGAGGAGATATTTTTTTAAATTTTTTAAATTGAGTTCAAACATTGGTTTTTTTTTATTGAAAAATGCTCTTTCATGTAAGACATTTGTTAGCTATATATATTAAAATTAGGTATTGCTGTCTTCTAGCGTGTTAAAACTAATTCAGCTGCATAATCGGGAGGATGGAGTACACTCACGTTGGTTGTTACTCTATTCGATAATGCTATTACAGGATCAGACGTTGAAAGAAATCGCTTGAATACATTCTCTAGATTCACTAAACGATTGATTTTCCGCGAATGGAACTGCCTATAATTGCGAATTGATTTATTTCGAATTTCTTGCGCTTCCTTACTGTACATACCAATAGAGGAAGCAAAGCATGTTTTATAATTGCAGTCCCATGCACCAGAAGTTTATGCACGGTTGGTGACAGAGCATACCATCCATACAGCTCCACAAAACGAATTCTTGTTTGTTCAGCAAACTCCTGGAAAGCAGGTACCGAAATCTTCACATTGCTGTTTATCAACGTTAAGACTATAAAAAAACCGTTCAAGTATATTTCCATTTAACTCGATGATTTGCGCTACTGTGTTATATTCTTTGAAAAATCTACGGGCCCAGATACCATCATTCGAGTTGCCGCCTCCAAGTAATGGTTCACCAATACCAGACCCTGTCAGCTTTGAGCGAAATTAATCTTCAGTATAGGAACATCACACGGCATCACATTCAACATATCATGTCAATTGTGTGGGTTTCTCAATGTGCAAACAATAACTCACTTTCAGCAAAAGTTCCATAGATCGAATCATTGCGTGTAGAGACGAAATTCCAAATTGACATTTGTTTGGATTATTCTCATTTGTTTCAGTTCTTGAAAAATTCAGAGCTTTTCCTGAGCGCTTGCATATGTACCAAAATTGGGAGTGTGTACCTGTTATGTCGTTTAACACTTTCGTATCGTTCAGGCAGAACACTAGCTTCGTTGATACAAATACTTTCCCAAGTACTGTGGGAGAAAGCTCTGCAATTTCTGTATTTACTTTGTCCACTTCCTGCTTTATTAGTTCCGTGTTTTCCTTTTGAAAGATGATTATTTTGAGCGGCAAAGGGAAACAGATGAAGAATAATTGTTGTTCCAGATTATCCAGCCTTCTTGCACAACAATCAATCGCAAGGGAACCAAACAGATAGCAAATAATATACAGTAAGGAAGCGCAAGAGAGTCGAAATAAATCAATTCGCAAGTATAGGCAGTTCCATTCGCGGAAAATCAATCGTTTAGTGAATCTAGAGGATGTATTCAAACGATTTCTTTCAACGTCTGATCCTGTAATAGCATTATCGAATAGAGTAACAACCAACGTGAGTGTACTCCATCCTCCCGATTATGCAGCTAAATTAGTTTTAACACGCTAGAAGACAGCAATACCTAATTTTAATATACAGGGTCCGGCACTCGAAGTGTAACCAACTTCAGACCTTCGAGCCTGGCGTCAAGGTAAATGCGACATATTATCGGGAAAGTATTCTGGAGGTTGCTTTGAAGCCGTGGGCAGACAAACATTTCCGTAGCAGACCATGGACGTTTCAGCAGGACTCGGCACCGTCTCACAAAGCTCGAGTGAACCAAGAATGGCTGAAAAACAACGTTCCGAACTTCATCACGTCCACACAATGGCTCTCGAATTCACCAGATGCAAATCCAATGGATTATTCTCATTGGGCCATTTTGGAGAGCAAAGTCCGAACTAAAAGATACACCAGTCTCGAGGCGCTGAAAAAAGTTATAGTCCGCGAGTGGGCCAAAATACACTTACAAGTCACATTCGGGCAGCTTGCGATTCGTTTTTTGACCGTCTCAAGGCCATAGTCAAGGCAAAAGGTGGTCATATCGAGCAAAAGTGAATTGATTCTGAATTTTGTATTATTTTTACACATTTTGTACTTTGAATTAAGTAAAAGTAATTTTCCAAACTGAATTTATGGCCTTTTTAATTGGTTACACTTCGAGTGCCGGACCCTGTATATAGCAAACAAATGTCTTACATGAAAGAGCATTTTTCAAAAAGATATTCAAAAACACCAAAATCGAGAAGTGAAAATTACGAAAGCTAGAGCAAAAAATCTGATTTTTTAGGAACACCCTAAGTTGCTCTATTAAAATAGCTGTAACACTAAAACCGTTAGAGATAATACAATAGTGTTTTCGGCAAAGTTGCTTGATATAAGTTTTCCTACAATTTTGCCGAAGGATGCAGTCCTCTATCTCAACACATACGTAAAATAATTTTTGGATCACCCTAATAATGAGAACCACCCTAATACCATATGCTTCAAAATATGGCTTATCTTTCACTGATCATTTGTTCTGAAGACATCATAGCTCTAAAGTATAAGACTAAGCCACAAATGTTTTTGTCCCCCTAAATTGTGGATCCGGACCACTGTGCAGGATCACGAGAACGTTGATATTGTAGTCGAAGAACATTCTTCAAGCGAACGAACAGTATAAGGTTGTCATCGATGATAGGAGAATTTTATTCAGTTTGAGCTTTGGGAACTGAAAGATTTCTAGCTTCGACAATGCAATGATTCAAATTATCTATTGCTGTGTCGAAGTCCGCAGAATTTTCTAAAATAATTTCATGATCCACATGATTTTTGATGTGAGATCTGTATTTAAACCAGTTAGCATTATGATAGTTGAAAATAGAACTAAATGGCTTAATTATAACTTCGTTGGAAAGTCTGAATGTTACAGGAAGATGATCTGAGTCGTAACTGTAGAAAGAACTGTAAAGTATTCAGCAAAGAATTGAGTTGATGAAGTATTTTACCATTACTGATATTTTGACTACAATTGCGAACGTGCTTTGCATTTAAGTTCCCTACTACGAAAAATTTCGGTCGATATCTTGTGAGTTTTTGCAAATCACATTTAAAGAATTTGTGCTCTGGAATGGTAAATATGCTCCAGTGATAAAATAAATTCCATCAATGTAATTTCGATTCCCAACCGTTCAAAAACTTTAGTATTGAAAGAAGGTAAAATTCGATGTTTGATTTGCCGTCGGACAAAAATGGCAATTCCACCACCCATTTCAGTAAACCTGTCAAATCGATGAACCTCATAATGTGGACTGCTTTTCAATTTGACATTTGTTTAAGAAATGTTTCTGTCACAATAGCATTATGAATTTTGTGAACTTTATATATTATTATTATAAAATTCATCTTCACTCGATTTCAAAGATCGAGCATTCCAATTTAAGATATTAAAATAATTATTTAACATCATTGTTAAATTTTAAATTCATTATATTATTATTTGCAAATTGCCATCCAACTTGAAATGACGTGCAAATTGCCATCCAAAGAAAATGACGTAGCCGATCTACCTGTTAATAAATTGTTTTCGTTAGAAGACGAATTGGAAGGCGTACCTGTTTTGCCTTTCTCATATTGAAAGGCTATGAAATCTCTGTGAAAACCGATATTTTAACCGAGGCCCGGGGGGCAGAGTGCCATATACCATTCGATCCATCCGTGTGTGTATGTGTGTATGTACGTAACAAAAATATGCACTCACTTTTCTCGGAGATGGCTGAACCGATTTTCACTGGAAAGGTCTCACGGTTCTATAGCCTGTTACAGAATTTCAGCCCGATCCGACTTCCGGTTCCCGAGATATATCATTTAAAATTTAAAAAAAATCTGCAATCACTTTTTTCAGAGATGGCTGAACCGATTTTCACAAACTAAGATTTAAATGAAAGGTCTTCCGGTTCCGGAACTGAATTACTAATTTCTTAATTATTTTTTCACGAATTGTCAAAAACAGGAAGATAAGATAATAATAATAATAATAATAATAATAATAATAATAATAATAATAATAATAATAATAAAAATAATAATAAAAATAATAATAATAATAATAATAATAATAATAATAATAATAAAAATAATAATAATAATAATAAAAATAATAATAATAATAATAATAATAATAATAATAATAATAATAATAATAATAATAATAATAATAATAATAATAATAATAATGATGGGAATAGTATTTTGGGTTTTGTTTTCCGTTTTTCATACAATACAAATGGTCACCAGGGGTGCGCGGCTGGATTTTCCCACATACATACATTGCGTTCTAGGCTGTAATGATCGTGTTAATTTTTAACTGTCTAAGTAATTTTCTCTAAAGCGCCTTCGTGACGAAACTATTGTTCTCTTTCTAGAACGTTTTGGCAGCGAAATCAAGTTCAAGGTCTTATTTGACGAGATTCTCAATATATCGAGAAAACTGATGCAACACGCAAACAATATATGGACAAAGTTTTTTATTGAGTCGTTGTAGTTTTCTCATGGATCGAATTGAAAAATAAGTACTATACATTAAACACATCTTATATAAGTCAGTGGAAACAGATGAACAACACCAATTATTCTTCTATACTTAACATGTAGATTATAGCTATTATCATAATCGTAGTTGAAAACACACAATCATGTGAAGATCTTTGCTAAGAATACTGAACAATAGTTATGTTAAATTTTCTTATTAGCATTTTAATAAATCCTTCCGGATATACAGTATTTAGGCCGACTAAAATTGTGTAGTTAACGCATTTGAAAATATACCACCAAAATAAAAAATTAACTTCCTGCTTTTATTGGGAATTATATTCTGGTCGTGTCGCTTGATATTTTTACTTCCATGTTAGGGCTAAATTTGTTCAAACACTCATTCAAAAAGCAAAGTCTTGGCATTACATTCCTTTTGTGGAATTGGCCTTTCTGTTTCAACAGGCTTCGCATCCGATTCTTAGCGTACAGAAACATTTTTTTAAACACTCATTCAATGGATATTAATATTAAAATTTTTGAAGTAAACCTGTTTTAATCCTAGTGATGCGTTTCTTATTAACATTTCATTAGAAATCGTAAAAAGTTTTTCCGGTCATCGAATATACAAGCTGGCATGTTTAAATAATTATGAAGTCTGCTTAGAAAATTTCGTACTTATTTGTGTCGTAAATTGTATGACGATTAGACATTTTGACAAACCTATAATAAGTTCACCTCTCATGCACTATTTAGATTGAGTCAATTAAATGTAAATGAAACCAAACGAAAACCTATGCTACTGTTACTGCTGTATGAGAAAATTATGTTAAATGGGTAGTAATATTTCTCAAGCAGTATAATGAAACATACTGTGTGAATGGATTTTCCTTCTTGTTGTTATTATGAATTCAGTTATGTTTTGGAAATGTTGCAAGTTTTCGTTTTCCCGTATACGCTATTCGAAATCAAACATAGCACGCTATGTGCTATCACACTGTGATATCGGAACTGGAAGTCGAATCGGGATCGACTTTTCGGGGACATTTTAAAGAATTTCCAGACCTTTTATTTTCATCTCTGATTAGAAAATCGGTTGAGAAATTTCCGAGCAATTTGAGTTAGAATCTCCTAATAAATTTTCACATATTACCTATTCCGGAACTGGAAGTCGGATAAAAATAAAATTCAATACCAGACTATGGGACCATAAGACCTTTCATTTGAATCTAAGTTTGTGAACATCGGATCAGCCATCTTTGAGAAAATTAAGTGACATTAATTGTCACATGCACACATGCTTACATACTCTCAGACATTTTGTTATCTCGACGAACTGAGTCGAATGGTATATGACACTCGGCCCTCCGAGCCTCGGTTCTACAGTCGGTTTTCACAGCAATTACATAGCCTTTCTATATTAGAAATGCAAAAGCATGATTTTCGCTTGTGAAAATTGGAAAAAATGTTAATGAGTTGGTTGGGTCTAAGACAAGACCTGACAAATGAGGGGGGTCTGCCTTTGTTCTAAAATGAACCAGTTTCTGATTGGCTTATTTTGATGTTACAACTTTTGCAAGGATACGCAAGCAATGATGCCAAGTATAAAGAAAATCAGAAAACAAGTTTATTAAGATGTACAATTTTAGCTCACCAATGAAAATGAAAATTTTCAGAGAATGTTTCCTTTTTTTATCTTATTTGTAATAAATGTTCATAGTGGCAGCACTGTGTAATTACAATCAGCATCAAACCGTTTTTCTCTTTAGTGAATTAAAGTATAACCAAAAAAGATTTGTTAACTAGTGTAAACTCGAAAGCGTGTTTAGTTTCACGAGAAGAATGAACTGTTGTGTTCCACACTATGGTCGCACTAAGCATTTCTATCCAAACTTGACTTTTTCCGGTTTCCAAAAGATCCGGTAACACGTCAACAATGGATTCGATTTTGCGTCCAACATGAAATATTTCGTGTCATCAAAGCTCAACTAATTCTTTTTAAGCTTTAATATATAATAAAAAAATGCATTCACCAATACATTTTTCATGTTTATTTCAAACCAAAAACCGAGTCTAAAAATTTAAATTTAATAAATCTTTTTTTCTTAGCATAAAGTTATTAAAAAATCTGCAAATATGGCTACACTGTAGCCGATACGTTGGTATTTATTCCACAGGGCGAAAATGACGAGAAGGATGATTCGGAATGAAGAATAAGAAGCCAGTTGTCATGTCTTGTCTTAGGGTTGGGTGTAGTAGGTTGATCAAAGGTATTATGAACTGGAGACATACAGAGAAATACAAAGAAAACAACAGTATCAAGCTTGACATGGAATGCAGTAAATTAATCACGTGTCTCGAATCCCGACGCCTGTTGATCTCTTGAAAATATAGAATAAAATTATAAGGAAGCGAATCCCTGACGATAACATCAGCATAGAAATTGTCCTCTCGGTCAGAATGGCATAATAAACATACATAGTACTCAATTATAATCGTACAAGTGATACGCGACAATATAATTGTTAACGAAAACACTAATCGTTGATTTTCTATATGCATTCACCAATCTTTTACTTCAAAAATAGTTTTCTATCATACAATCCTAAAAAATCGTTTATATTCAGGAGAAAATTCTCATCGAAAATTTGTTTTCACAAGGTATTTTCTAAAGTTAAGATTACAAGATTTTTTATTATTCGGGTGCTGCATATAGCTTTGGCTTATAAAAACTTGTCACAGGTCGCAGCTAAACTGGTTTTATACAATAGAGTGTTTGTTTGTTTACTTAAGGATAGATTATCAATATTCGGCATGTCTATCATTGCATCATCGATAAATTGATCGATAACTGAAATGTTATTAGTATTTCTTTGTTATTTGTGTGGGGATCGGTTTATGAGTTTCCATGAGTTTATGAGTTTCCATGAGTTACTAAAGAAGTATGATTTTTGATAATGAAACCCTGCTCAAGCCTGAATCTTTCTAAAACCCTTCGTATTCAACTACTACCCAGATCATTTTTTCAAAAATCTGTGATCAAGCCAAAAACCTGTATCTGAAAATCTGTGCCCGTTTCCTGTACCATAATAGCAGATCGAAATCAATTTGGTGAGCATAAAAAAAAGGTCTCACTACCAACACGCTCTGTACCTTTTTCCTCTACCGCTCTGTACTTTTGGTGCTAAACTGTGCTCGATTTCAAAAATCTGTGATTAATTCCAGAATCTGTGAAAATCTGTGATCATTTTCAAAAATCTGTGAAAATATGTGTCATTTTTAAAATCCGTGGAGAAAATTGAAAATCTGTGAAACACAGATTAATCTGTGAACCTGGCATTCCTGCTACTACCGAAGCCTAGGATTGAGCGGAAGTTGTTTGATTTTGTCGTGAATACGACTTACTTTACTATGGGGCGCCTTTTCAAAATTTACCCTCTGAGAGAGTGATAAGTTTTTGATCGTGAATATCTACTTTTGTATCTAATGAATCAACATAATTCTTGCTACATGCCATCGGCAATATGATCACAATTTATTGATAAAATTTTCAGTTGTGTGACATAATCTCAAATAGTACAAAATTAAACTTTTCTGAAATGTTTGGTATAAACGAGTATCAAAGAGGATAATTCATAAGGCGCGTTTGCCTTTCTCGTATTTTGAAAGCTCATAGCTCAGTGATCTGTGGAAGGATTTATATAATATAACTACCAATAGAATCGAAAATTTTCAATTTGAACGTGTATTGCAACAACATTGAAGTTTTTCAATAGTACACCATTGACAAACCTGTTTGATTTAACCCACGACAGCACCAGCCAATCAGAACGCGAGATGTCTGCTTCTATACAAAAGCATCCATATAAAAGTTGAATGGTTAATTTTTCCTACCATTTTGGGGACCTGAAGGCACGGCATGAGCTGTGGGGAAACAAAAGACAGAACCGAAAAGGATTCGTACTTACCGAAGATTACGAAGCTCTCTTCCGACCACTTTCCAGTAATATTGACGTTGGGATCTTCACCAGAAACAGTGCCTATTCAACCTCGGAGGAACTATTATCGCTCCGAACACGGTGTAGAATGTATAGTAAATATGAAAATAACACAGAATACAGATGTAGCAACGTAAAGTCTGGGTACAATATTCCGATGCGAAACTTCGTAAGTATATGGAACAATTGTATAGGTGATAGTGGCACTAATAGTTTTTCCCGGTCAGTACTCGAACAAATGATAACAATAAAAAATAAATGATAACGAGACCAGTACCATACAATCTAAACAGCCGATCCAACAAACCTAGACACAGTTTAAATATTTAAAGCGAGTATAAAATTTAACTGTTAGGACGGTTGTCAATCAATTTAAAACTAATCCGTTCCCCAATCTTACCTCGAAAAATGATATCAATGACAATTTTTTTATAAGCATAATCAACAAAAATGGAAATGACAACCCGTCCACAATAGACGTTTGATTTATAATAACCGACATGCATTGTTAAATTTGGATCGAGATGTTAGTGTTTAAACCAATAGTTATTTCCTCAATATCCGGATACTGAGTGATAAATATGGAGTCGTTTTTTTTAAGGCCAATTGTGTTAGTGGAACAATTTTCTTGCTAACTAATAGTCATATTCGATAAAAAGACAAAGGATGCGGAAAAAAGAGCTTATTTGCAATAGAAAACTAAATTCTTAAATTAAGTTAGTAAAAATAGCGTGTGAAATAAGCAAAACTACTAACAAAAAGGCGAAACGATTTTAATAAATACTCCGCTACCGAATCACCACACGAGAATAAGCGATGAGAAACGCATATGAATTGAGTTCACGAACGAAAAATCACATAAAGATGAAAAAAAATTTAGATTAGATTATTCTTAATAATCGGAGGAATAGTGTTCTGATAACTGAATGTAGGAAGAGAGAAACACCTGCAGTTCGAAGAAAGATAATAGGATAATTCACTTCCCTCTCAAATGAAAGGTAAAATATGTGGTAGTACAATAACTGCTATTGTATTTTGTTAGGATCCGACGATGGATTCCGTAGATTTGAGTTAGCTAGAAATATCAATTAGAGAGTCGATTGCTTTGAAGCTCTGTTGACCCCATATTTCGATTGACTGAAGCTCTGTTGACCCCATATTTCTATTCCTTACCTATTCCAGAAGCTCCGGAAGTAGCAACCCAAAGTTAGAAGTGGAATCGATAGATTTCTCAAAAATATCTCATGAACTGGAAATCTGTACTGTTCTCGTGCCGTTGATGACTAACCAAAGCGCAATTGGTCATCTCGATTTTTGATACCCAAAATTGAGGTTAATTTTCATTCGTTTTCTCTGGGGCACAAAAAAATAAATTTCAGTTCAGGAATCATATTTTAGTATTCTACAACGAATCGAATAGTAATATGATTTTTTTTGTTAAATACTTAAAAACGGTTCTATAGATAGTTTGTTTCACTATCCGTTGCATTTTATGTGAGAAATCCTTTAACCCTACCGAGTTACCATGATCGCAGCATACTGTTTGTAAGGCTATTTTTGAGGCAGTGAGGCAGATCTCTTTCAGTGTCAAATCGATTGAACTATTACAATTGTTACAATTAGGCATTCGATGCCATTATCTTCGAACCAATTTTTTGTCGTGAATACGACTTACTTTACTAGGAAATGCCTTTTCAAAATTTACCCTCCGAGAGAGTGATAAGTTTTTGATCGAGAATATCTCTTGTTGTATCTAACGAATCAACATAATTTTTGCTACATGCCATAGGAAATATGATCACAATTTTTTGATAAAATTTTCAGTTGTGTGACATAATCACAAATATTTCAAAATTAAACTTTTCTGAAATGTTTGGTATAAACGAGTATCAAAGAGAATAATTCATAAGGCGCGTTTGCCTTGCTCGTATTTTTAAAGCTCATAGCTCAGTGATCTGTGAAAGGATTTATATAATCTAACTACCAACAGAATCGAAATTTTTCAACTTAAACGTGTATAGTAACAGCATTGAAGTATTTCAATAGTACACTATTGAAAAACCTGTCTCATTTGACCCATGTCAACACCAGCCAATCAGAACGCGTTCTGACGAAGAGAACAAAATATCTGCTGCTGTACAACAAATCGATCGAGAAAAATGTTACGAACAGTGTTTAATATCGTAGTGAGTTCCACATTTTTTTCCTTCTGAAAGGCAGGAATGAATCCCGTACAGCATCCTGATCCATTTAATGAAATGCAAATCCGAAATGAAATAATCGAAATTAAAATTCTATATGCTGCTACTTTTATAGCCGTTAGGACCGCCCATTAGTGAAAAAGCTACAGATGAAATCACGTAAAAAGAAACCTCTTAACAAAAATTGGAAAATTGGATCAGTTTGGATTCTGTCACCACTGCGGGAAGATGTTTTTTTGTGTCGTTTACAAAGCTAGTTTCGCTTCCGACAAGAACGATTACGTCACAGCTGCCAGTCATTTGCATTGGTGGAGAGCATCACACAAAATCAGCCATTCTAATGGCCCTAAAAGTTTTCTATATATATATATATATATAATATATATTATATATATATATAATATATATTATATATATATATATATATATATATATATATATATATATATATATATATATATATATATATATATATATATATATATATATATATATATATATATATATATATATATATATATATATATATATATATATATATATATGCATATTCAACAACTGTTTCAATAGTTTCGACTTCCATTTATCGAGTATTGTTATCAAGATGTTGTTCCCCAGGTTACTGCCTAACTATTTTTTTATAGAACTAGATTTAAGGAAATTGTATCATTTGGATGACTGTAATCTGTTGAGGAGGTTTAAGGCCTTTTGGAGAGCAAGTTTTACATAAACTAAATCTAGTAGGCTGTTGCCTACTCCAAATTAATAAGTAAACTGAAAGGCATTATTGTACCCATACATTAAAAAAAATCGCTGAGGTCAAAATTTGTGACTATTGTGTCAAGATGGGAAGAGGGAGGTAAATTTATCGAAATTAAGAGTGACGTAATTTATGCATGACGCCTAATGCTCAAAAACTGAAATTAGTTTCTTATTTACAGTTCGCATGTGAATGCCTACCCAATATAAATTCAAGGCTAGTGTAATGCTAAATCTGTGGTCACCCGAAAATTTGGAAGCAGCCTTGAAATGTATCAAAGAAGAACAGTAGACACTTTCAATTTTTTTTGTCTCAATTTTAGATCCTAAATTCTGTGAAAATGGTTAACAAATAGCAAAAGTACATTCAATACCATTTCTTTCCCTCAAGACTGAGAGTTTGCTTTTTGACTTACCTACCTCTAAATAATTCATAGCATGTGGCATCCTGCAAACCAGTGTCTCTCACAAAAAAATACAGGGTTGTGTGCGAATACGACCGAACATAATGACATAATGTTCATCAAGAAATAATATAATTCCATCTTCAAATCACCCAGTAAGAAGCGTTTAAAAATACGGTAATTCGTGTGACAATCCAAAAAATATTATGTAATTCAAGTACATTTCTAATTTCCGTGATGAGCATTCAGACGTTTCTAATTGTCACAGTTTCGTCAACAGTTATCCTCAACTCGTCCGTCAGCAGTCATTTTTGAAGAATATAAATTAACTAGGCTAAATTAGTCTTTGAATAGCCTTCTAGTTTGGTTAAATCTATATTATGATTTTGTGGTAGTTTTAAGAAAGACTGCTTAGTTCGAAGAATAATTAATTATTTTTATGGCTAGCCTTAAAAAGGCTGATTAATTTCTTAGTCTTGAAAAAGACGGATTATATAAGAATATCACTCTTTGTATAGCCCTAAGAAAGACTGACTAATTGTTAGTCTTTAAAAAGACTGTTAGTGATTCAGGTAGCCTTGAAATGCGCGTGCGGTGCGAACGACTGTTCAACACCGACTGAGGCAGTTCTGTGTTTTCTTCTTCCGTACCAACGGATATACGTACCGGTGCGCTTTATACGACGGTTTGAAATTTTAGACACTCATCACCATGTAATCCGAAAGTTAGATCCGCATGAAATTTAGGAATAATGTATGGAATCATTGGACCTTTAATTTGAACCTAAGTTTGTGAAAACCGACCAAGCCATTGGTGATAAAGGTGACTTTGTTCCATTTCAGAGTTTGTGGCTACTATTTCTGGTGCTTCGTAATAATCGTCAAATGGTGAGACAACTGAGTTCTCACAAGTTCCTATCTCTTGCCTTCCCATGTGTCTATGATGACACTTGGTCAATAGAACGGCATCGACTGGGTGCTATCGCGTTAGTGTCAGAATGAGAGGGTGCGAAATGGCTTACAAGTTAAAGGCCATCCTAAAGTGCAATCATAGTATATTGCAACATATAATTCTGTTGTTTATTACATTACTTATTATATATTGAATTGAACTATACTATATTATATATGTATAATTATTTTTATTATTATTATTGAAAGAGAAATATTATATTTCCTGCAGTACTCCGACGAAATATTATGTTATATTATACTCTATTATATTATATTATATTATATTAAATTATATTATATTATGTTATATTATATTAAATTATATTATAATATATTATATTATATTATATTATATTATATTATATTATATTATATTATATTATCGATAATGAGGAGGAGTAGGGAGTACATCAGGGTATCTTACAAGTGAATGACTGGATGATGGAGTGGATTGCCAACCTGAGTCACGTTAGAGAACCGTTTTTGTTTCTCCCTGAAGGTCTGATATAAGTAAAACGCACTTCTGACAAACAAACCATCAGGTGGGTTTAAGCTGGTATAGCGAAACTCTTTATCATATGGCCGGACGTTCTTGCTGGAAGGCGACGGGTCCTCAAACCCATTTTGGCCTTCTTAACAGCAGTGATATGAAAGCTATCTGATAATCAAACTCGAATCTACTGTAAGTCTATCCGCATACACTGGTAATGCCTTGAATTGATTGTGGCTTCACACATACATACATATATACATACTACTTCTAGTGCTTCGGAATGAATACGTTTGGCCGTCAACAGACAAGGCTTATCGATTAAAACTGATTTGAGCCCTCTGCAACCCCTGTTTTCGGTGTTTTGAATCACTGCTCTGTATAATTGCTTGAAATGTTCAACAATCTTTATCCTATAATTCCCGAACCGAAAGTCTGATCCAAGTAAAATACAGAAGTTATATATATGACCATAGGGCCTTTGTCGAATTCATTCAGGCCATCTCTGAGAAAAATGAATAAGTAATTTGAAATTGGAATTCTTACACTAATCACCCTGTAATTCCGGAACCGGAGATCGGATTAAGATGAAATTCAGGAATTTTCTTTGGAATCATATAACCTTTTTGAATCAAATTTTGTGAAAATCAATTAAGCAATCTCCGAGAGAAGTTAATACATATATTTTCATTTTGTCGTGAATACGACTTACTTTACTATGGGGTGCCTTTTCAAAATTAGCCATATGGAAGAATGGGCAGAACTTAATCGTGAATATCTCGACTTGTATTAATGGCAGCAACATAATTCTTTCACTATTTCATCAAAAATATGATCAGGAATTTGGGATAATATTTTGAACAGTGTGAGATAATCACAAACAACTCAAAAATTAAGTTTTCTCAAAATTTGGAAACAACGCGGAAAACTCTTTACTTTCGCTTGGGTTTTTCGCGCAAGGACGACGATTTTGAGGTAGTCAGGCACATATCTTCAACTGACTGCGTATAAAAGGGAAATCGTGGTTGAAAATCGATCATTTCTTCTTGTGCGTTGGATGGAAGCAGACGTCGTGGGAATGATTTAACACTCCTAATACCAAGCCTAAAAAAGTTACGCGAAGCACCAAGCCTCAAAAAAAGTTGGAACGGTAACTTTGAGCTATCATAGCTCAGTTGTTATTTGACCAATTTCGATAAATTTTTCACCCTTGAATTTTGTGAAGTTTGTAGATTATTTCAAGTATATCATTATTGGCAATCTTTTAGGAAAAACTAATAAAAATCAGATTTTTCCCGTTCCAAGTTTTTTTTCGAACTCAAAACGTGCCCTATCTGCATTCATGCGGCACCTGCATCGCGAATCGGATATTGAGAACTTCAACTTTACCGAGTCATAACTTTGTTGTTAGTCAACCGATCTTCAAAATTTGTTCACCATTGGAAAGGTACTATTTCCACAAATATAATGCACTGAAAAAAACTAAAAATAGGGTTGCCTACCCAAAGTTATTATGAAAACTGTAGATAGATGACTTAAGAAGAGATGAGACTTTTTACAATGATCGTAAATATCTCGAAATTCAAAGCGATGACCTATATATTTTTATACATCATTCGATTGCTAGTGATACCAGCTACAATTTTCGCTCAACTACCATTCCTACACAATCAAAAGAAAACATTAAACAATCGATGAATTTATAAATATATATGAATTTTTCATTTTTTTTCACATGTTTGTATGTAACTCAAAAATTAAAGCGATGACATGTACATTTTTTTGATTCAAAATATTGAAATCATTACCAGAAACAATGTATTGATGATCAAAATTATATATCCGTTCAAAGAATCTCAAGAAATTTGGTACAAATACAGAGAATTTGTGTTATTGGGAAAATTTTGCCAAACAACATGAAAGCAAAACTTTTAAATTTTGTGACATATATTTTTTTATTATTTTAGTTTGAAATTTATTATAAACAAAATTTACAAAAAAAAACTGAAACTTGGATTTCACTGCAAATTTTAAAATTTTTAGTAAATAACCTGAAACTCTTAAAATATTTTTGTATTGGACAAACGATCTAAACAATTTTTTTTTCACAACCCAAACGCATTTGATAACTACTAAATTCTGATTTTTTTGTAGGTTTGCCGTAGAATCTCAAAAAATAGGTAAAAGACGGAAATTTTAAAATTTCCGAGTTAAATTGCATTGCACAGTGATCCGGATTCACAATTTAGGGGGACAAAAACATTTGTGGCTTAACCTTATACTTAAGAGCTATGATGTCTTCAAAACAAATGATCAGTGAAGATAAGCCATATGTCGATGTACATGGTATTAGGGTGGCTCTTATTATTAAGGTGATCCAAAACTTATTTTCCGGATGTATTGAGATAGAGGACTGCATTTTTCGGCAAAATTGTAGGTAAACTTATATCGAGCAGTTTTGCTGAGGACACCATAGTAGTATCTGCAACGGTTTTAGTGTTTCAGCTATTTTTAAAGAGCAACTTAGGGTGTTCCTCAAAAAATCAGATATTTTGCTCTAGCATTTATATTATTCTCTTTTCGTATAGGTATCTTTGAACATCTTTTAGAGTTTGTTAAAACAAATTTATTAATGACTGGCGTGTTCAGGTAGCGTTTTCTGAACCGAAGTTATGAGCAAAACTAATTCAAAAACAGGTTATTTTTAAACTGCTATATCTAACATTGAGGCAAACGAAAAAAAACCGTTTTTTGTATTTGACAGAAAATATTTTCGAGCATGTTTATAAAAAAAGGCGGAGGAGATATTTTTTAAAAATTTTTTAAATTATGTTCATACATTGGGTTTTTTCATTGAAAAATTATCGTATCAGTCATTTATTAGCTATATAAGGTATTTTTGTCTTCTAAAGTGTCAAATTAATTCAAGTGCATATTCGGGAAGAAATCGTTCTGCATTCTTCGGGGAATGCAGAATGGTGTCGCTTTTGTAAAATCTCTTACGCCTCTCGGTGGTTGGAGGTTTTATCAACCGTTCTTTTTGTCACCTGCAGATCGTTAAGCATCCTCTCGGGGATGCAGGACGACTTATTTCTTTATGTTTTGTGCTGTTTTCCCACCTCACCCAATTCTCAATTCCTTTCCATATTCCTTTTATCCTTCCCTTCCCATCAGGAAGTTGATGAGAAGCTACGCAAGGCACGAATCTCCAAATAACTAGGGGAACATGCCACTTGAGCCAATTAGTTCTGATAACATAGGTGCAGGGTTTCATTCAGTAAAAAGCATTCAAACGAAGAGGTTGTTTTTCGAGACGAATACAACTGTAAGCAGCAAATAGATTAGTTGGTTGGTGCTAATCGCAAAGGCTGCTGCAAAGCCAATATTCGGGGCTATTTCAGTTTCATAAGTGCCTGAAATAGTGGAACTCACTTCACTGAGAAAGATGGCCTAACCGATTTGAGAACTGTTTCAATTTGTAGGTTACACTAGTTCATGCACTAGCTTTCATGTTTTTCAAAAATTAAACAAAACTGTTTGAAGAATACATTTTTATATGAGAATAAGAGAGATATGAGAAAGGCATCATTACACAACTAGGTGGATAAAAACAAGTTTTACTTAATTTCGTATGATTTTTTGTGCTAAATTCAGAAATCTACTTTTTATGAATTGTTTACTAATAGAAAATTCAAATAATTTTAGAATTCTATACATTCCGAAATAATTCTAAGTTTGTGATATTTAAATTCTAATATTCTATCGATTATAATTGATGTCGTTTAGGATAGCGGAAAATTTAAGATATATGTTTTTGTTCTTAATTGCTTGTAAAACAAAAATCAAGCAATAATTTTTTTCAAATTGTAGTTGGTTTCTTTGGCCATGGGTTAGTATATGGAATTCATATAAATTTACGTTCTATTTCTTTTTGTACAAAGCCATTGAAATAATTTAAATGAAATTAAAACGGATTCCAATATTTTCACTTTGATTTGCAGAAACGTTTAAACGCAATATATACCAGAAATTTTGAAATTTCCGATCTTCTACCGATTTTTTGAGATTTTACTGAAAACCTAAAAAAAAAAAACCTAATTTTAGTAGTTAACAATTCCGTTTGGGTTGTGCATAAAAATTGTTTAGATCTTTTGTCCAATACAAAAACATTATTATTTTTAGAGTTTTGGTTATATTTACCAAAATTTTTAAGATTTTCAGTGAAATTCAAGTTTTAGTTTTTTTGTAAATTTTGTTCATAATAAATTTCCAACTAAAATAATAAAAAAATATATGTCATAAAATTTCAAAGTTCTGATTTGTTTTTTTTTTTTGGCAAAATTTTCCCAATAATAGAAATTCTCTGTATTTGTACCGAATTTCTCGATATTCTTTGAACGGATATATAATTTTGATCATAAATACATTGTTTCTGGTAATGATTTCAATATTTTGAATCAAAAAAATGTACATGTCATCGCTTTAATTTTTGAGTTATATACAAACATGTGAAAAAAAAATGAAAAATTCATATATATTTATAAATTCATCGATTGTTTAATGTTTTCTTTTGATTGTGTAGGAATGGTAGTTGAGCGAAAATTGTAGCTGGTATCACTAGCAATCGAATGATGTATAAAAATATATAGGTCATCGCTTTGAATTTCGAGATATTTACGATCATTGTAAAAAGTCTCATCTCTTCTTAGGTCATCTATCTACAGTTTTCATTATAACTTTGGGTAGACAACCCTATTTTTAGTTTTTTTCAGTGCATTTTATTTGTGGAAGTAGTACCTTTCCAATGGTGAACAAATTTTGAAGATCGGTTGACTAACAACAAAGTTATGACTCGGTAAAGTTGAAGTATTCAATATTTTCTATGCAACGTTTATGCCAAAGGAAAGAAAATTTGAAAGCAGATAGGGCATATTAGGCGCGTGAAAAAAACTTGGAACGGGAAAAATCAAATTTTCATTGGTTTTCCTTTGCCAATCGTCTGCTACAAAGTTTTGGAATCAATCTACGAACTTCACAAAATTCGAGGGTGTAAAATTTATTGAGATTCGTTGAAAAACAGCTGAGCTATGACAGCTCAAAGTTACCGTTCCAACTTTTTTTGAGGCTTGGTATTTGGAGTGTTAATCAACCAGCATCTTCGGAGAGTGCACCTTCTGCGTGGTTAAAACCTCAAACGCTCAGGTCGCAACTCTCATTTGGACTTCAG
This sequence comes from Malaya genurostris, assembly GCF_030247185.1. Lineage (NCBI taxonomy): Eukaryota > Metazoa > Arthropoda > Insecta > Diptera > Culicidae > Malaya > Malaya genurostris. The sequence goes on from NC_080572.1 coordinate 158,490,097, forward strand.
TCGTCCAGTGTAGCAGTTGGCAATGACAGCAAACCTTCTGCGTGGTATAAAGCCTTAGCTTAGGTCGTGCTTTCATTTGGACTTCGGTCGTCAGGTGGGGCAGTCGCTAGTAATGAGAGCAGACCTTAAGCGTTGTATAAAACATCAAACGCTCAGGTCACAGAGCCAGTTTCCCTTCGAAGAAGATCGATTACATCACCCTGTTGGTGGTCGTTTGCATTGGAGCAAAATACAACGGAAAATGGACAACAGTGTGGAACATTCTGCAAAATCAGCCCTTCTAATGGCTCTAAATGTTACCTAAAGAACTGTGAAGATTGCTTCTTTGTAAATCTAAAATTAAAATTATCAGTGTAGTGCAAATCTAAGATAATTTGATCAGTTTTTTGCAATTTTCACAGTTCTAAATTCGCAACAGTGTTTAAAATCGTTTATATCCAATCAATGTTTAATATCTTAGAAAATTATACAATTTGGCTCTACTGGGATGCCAGAAATTAATCTCGTACAGTACATTTTGAGATAGTATCTTTTACTAAAATATTGAAATCCGAAATGAAATAATCGACATCAAAATTCTCAAATTGCGCAATTCTCACTATCGATCAACTAATTTATATTCGGAAGTATGAAGTAACAGTGTCAGTTTTATTTGTATTCACGACATCCAGTTATGGCTCTGACATTACACACCTGAACTTTTTTTGCACATTTTACCCCATAATTCCGGAACCGAAATTCAAATCCAAACAAAATTAAGGAATTTTGTATGAAACAACAAAACCTTTCATTTGAATCTAAATTTGTAAAATAGGTTCAGCCATCTTCGAGGAAAGTTCGTGGATCTATATTCATATTTTATTGCAAATTTTACCCCATAATTTCGGAACCGGAAGTCGGATCCAAATAATATTCAGGAAATTTGTATTCGACCAAAGACTTTTCATTGTATTCTACATTCAAAAACCGTTACATACACACATTCTCATACAGATATTTTGCGTACTCGACAAACTGAGTCGAATGGTACGTGACATTTGGCCCTCCGGGCCTCTGTTCAAAATTCGGTTTTCACAGTGATTGCATAAGCTTTCGATATGGAAAATAAAAAAAATAGGTGTGTAATTTCTCAAAAATAGTAAACAAATTCTTCTAGTGCACAACTTCTAGGGAAGTTGACGACCGCACAAACTCACATTGGATATACTGGTCTCCGGAATGTGACAATTTATAATTGTATCGACAAATCCAAACGTTCTAATTATAGATCAGTTGATGTTGCAATTTACCAGAAGACCACCGCTTCTTCGTTTGTGATTGTTCATCAACTTAAACAACTTAGTGAGCAATATGATGAAAATTTATCTCTGGCTGACAATTTCGGAGACATCTGTGCAGTTGAAATTACTATTGAATTAAAAATGGTTTGCACTAAGATCTAATAAAATGGTATCCACTAACAAAAATGCACCCATTATAGTTGTTGGAGATTTCAATATAGACGTTTCAAAGTAATGTAATGCAAAATTCATCAATTTCACTAGCAAGTATATTAAGTTGTGTATCACATCGAAGATATATTTTGTATGATTCATATCACATGCCTATTCCCTATTTGATCAATACAGAGTTTTCTTCGCTTGGCGAATTATAATCGTTTGTGAATACTACGCCCACACAAATCATATCAGTATCGCATCTACGGATAATAGATCAGCCAGGAAATACATAACGGACATCAGTCGCGCTCATCAAAAATCGATTCCAACTCGTCATCTCCCGCATCAACAACAATGTTAGGTTCTTACAAGCCATTATTAGGAAGAATTATTTCGATTATTTAGTGTACCTTTGCTGGGTGCTTTATTATTATTTTTGCTATTGGACTTATTTTTATTGTTTTATGAGTTTTTGGCATCCCAAGTAGCAATCCGCAACTAGTTCTGATACGACAAAGTCCAAACTATGTTGCAACAAGAGTGCGAATATGTTTTTTATGTTATATTGGTTAAAACATGGTGACAGCAATGTTTCATCATAACATAACTAGTTACGAAATAGTTATTTAGGTTTCCAATAATAACATCTGTGTGTCATATTGAATTAAATATAATTTATAAGCTATCGTTACTTAATCCAAACATATCTTTAATCACAACAATGCTTCTAGCTACTAGTTGAAAATAAGTTTATTTGACTTCAATAGTAGCAACCCGTAACTAGTTTTGATACCACTTAACCCAACTGTGGTGCAACAAGAGCACGAACATGTTTTTTTATGTTATACTTGTTAAAACAAGGTGACAGCAGTGTTTCCTTATAACGTAAACATTGAACTAACTATCATTTGTAAGTTATCGTTACTTGATTCTAACATATCTTTAATCACAGCTATGCTTTTAGCTACTAGTTGAAAAAAGGTTTATTTTCTGTTGCGAAACCATTATAAATATGTAAGCGTATATGTAATTCGTTACTGTGAATTGGTGTAGTAATAACTTAGATATTATAAGATTGTAACATATCATTTCTTCATTTATTCAGATAGTTATCGGTAGGTTTTCCCAACGTTATGATAACGAAAATGCAAACAAAACAATCTTTGTTGGCTTGAATATGGCGAACACAATATGGAGTCTCAAGAAGTGTATGAAACATGAATAAAACCAGGATATTACTTGTTTCAAAACTACTTTTTGCCGAAAATAGTGAAAGGCAGAATAGTCATTTTTGTTCTATGCACTGTCATAAATACGAGGAAAATAATATAGGGATCGATTGTGATAATATTATAATTCTCATAATATATGAATTTAAAATGATGAGAAATCGCGCTACTTGGAATAATTTTGAACATTCCGAACTTAGGGTTATTTTGTTGTTTATTTTTTATATCTTTATAAACAGATTTTGATTGAAGGCGCATGAAAAAACAGTTAAGTAAAATTTAATTCCGCTCGACAGTTTCAAAATCGTTGTGAAATTTGTACCTTGTATCAAGTTTGTGATTTAAAGTAGACTTCTGCTTTTTTATTGATGATAGAAAAGTGCTCTGTATTCATTCAATGTTAAAATGTCGATGGTGACTAAGTTTCAACTAGTTTACTTGAAAACAAGTTATTTTCAAGTTATGAAAAGATAAGTTCTTTCAGTATGACATTACAACGTAACGACAACTTATTTTTAGCCGACCTAACAACTAGTAGAAACTGCGCTTTTTGAGTCATGCAAGTGGTTAGATGTTAGTAACAATCACTCAAATATCTGGTTGCAAACTAGTAACAAACAAGCTAGCGTAACAAAAATTGTTACTTGGGATTAAAAGTGTCCTTCACTATACGAAGCCGGGTGTCAATTGAAATATTCAAAATTAACAGCGTAACCTTTTTCTGTTATAATTCTGAACCATAAACACTGAGTCACTAGTTTTCACTAGCCAATCACGGCATGCCATCATGATGTCATCCGTTTGATTTCTTTGGAATCTGTAAATATATCTATCTTACGGTTTTAGCTTTAGTTGATAACCAGCTGGCAACGAAACAGATAGGTTGATTAGTGAGTGGATGAGTAAACTGAAAGTTACATCCATTCGCTCGCTGGATATTCGCTTTTGTATGTGTGCGATGTTCTGATGCCGTGTTCATTTGAGTATATTGATTATCAATTAGCTGTTTATTTTGATTATTCAGTAACTAGCAGGTCAATTTGGAACTGTCGGTGATAGTTTTTTCATACCTAATTTAAAGCATTTGTATCTCGATGATTTGTTGGTGGATTTGCCACACTTAACTTGAATCGAAAGCATTACTTCAATATTTTACGCTTAGAAAAGGATTCGTATGTCGTGTGCATACTGGAATCGACATTCAAGAGGTAAAACGGTGGCTTGCTAATGGATTCATTTCATTTTCATTAAACGTGGTTGAATACAATGAACTATCTTTCAGCCTAAGCCCTCAACCGAACGTAACCTAATAGATCAGTTAGAAATGGATATAGTTTTATGAGGCATAACATTGGCAATAAAAATGATTGAAAATGGTAGTCATCTGTAAATCCATCTTCAAATCACCCCTGAGGGGTATTTAATATTGCGGCAATTTTGCTTTTATAATAAGTACTTATAATACTTTAATTTACTGATGTTTAAGCGTGTCAATCAGAGTTTCCTCTTTATCGAAGGTTTTGAAAATTCTTACAATATTACCATTTTTGATACGGGTATGGCGAATTGATGTCAAAATGTAATGATTTGGGCTATTTGATATCGTTCGTTAATACCAATCAGAGTAGCTTGATTTTATACTTCGAATATTCAACAGCATTAGTGATTCCAATTTTACCCTATGTCAATCTGTATTGAAAAATGTACCCAGAAAATGCAGTATAATAGAATGGATAGTCATGTACTACTTTTTTCATTTAATAATCTAATTTTGAAGGCACACTGCTTAAGCTCTAAGATGCCGAGGGCATTTTCTGATTTTAATTAAATATTTACTTAAAACTAGAATAATTTCAATAATAGTGGTGATGTCGCATTTGCGTAATGATGATATATTCTGGTGGATTCTGCCTCCAGGTTATGGTTGGCAATAGTAGGTAGGTTAGTACTTATCCAAGTGCTGCTGGCACATATCGGTGGTGGTCGCATTCTTCTGTCCGTGTGGATTCGCGGGAAACACCATCAGTTCTGAGCTGAGCAAAGGATGATAATCCCATTTGTTTTTCAGTATTCAATCCCTTGAATCGGTTGTAGGCTTGTCGCAATGTGGTGGTCATTAGACTTTTTCGAACAGCTTGGCGTTGATCAGCTGATCGTTGATCAGTTGTTGCTGATGTCGCTTCTAATGCTTCCTGACTGAAAACAATCATGTTGGAATTTGTTGACTCTATTGGTGTTTCTGTTGTTGCTTGTATCGTTTCCTGATTATGAGCATCCATACAAGCATTTTCCTCTTCACTCCATAAACACGATTACGCAATAGCTATTCATTTTGTACTTCATTCTTCAATTCTGACTTATTTCTTGTTTTCACTTTATTATCTCTTGCCTGTCACTCGGTTCTCACTAGCTTGTTTATTCGCAGTACCAGATTTTGCTATATACAAACATGGGTACGTATAACAACCAACAGGAACATTTTGGAAAATCAGAAAAAATATAACAACAGGCTTACCCTAAGAAAATAACATAACAAATAACAATATATCAGAAAACTGGGAAACATATTTTCTCATTTTTTTCGAACACTGGAAAACATATTTTTTCATTCCTTTCTCATATATTTTAAACTTTCTAAAAACCATATCATAGAATGAATACAAGATTTTGTTTACGAATTTGTTTACTGTTAAAAAAAATTGATTATATGTTAACAACCCGCATGAACGGTTACCATAAACCAACTATACCAGATATCGCCAAACGTTAAGGAATATGGTTTGGATGATACACGGTTGTTAGGCTGGTCTGATGGTACTTTTACATGCGGAGCGATTCAAAGATCATCCAAAATCGTTAAAAAAATCCTGATCTTTTTTTTTTCAAACCGCTGTATCTTGAGAACCGTAGCATATAGCAAAATTTTAATAACCATCTTTTTCTTTGAAAATTTAGCGTTCTCCCATAAAATTGCATTGAAAGATATGAAAAATGATTGTCATGATTTGAACTTCAGCTACAACATATAAAAATACATTTTTTGAGATATTCGAATTTTAAATGTTCTTTTTGAAACAAAAAATTTTGTAAACAAAACCGATCGGATCCACCGTTTCTAAAACATATTATATTATTGGAAATTTTCTAGGTATTATTGCTTAGTCCCTTATCGAAAGCATAACTAGAGTAAAAAGGGCAAATTGATGATGCCAATTGTTTCGTTTAGCCAAATCAAAATATACAAAAATAAAATTTCAAAAAAAATATCATGTCATTTGCGGTGAAATTGCTCCATTAAGGAACTGCTTAAAATATTCTCGTTAATAGTTCGAATGTATTTATAATTCATTTTTAATTTATATTTACTACATGATCATTGCCCCTCTGCGTAATCCTTGAAAAGAAAATTTAAATATGCATTAAAAGTTAATATTTTGCTTGATCATATTAAATCAGTTTCAAGCAATTCTACGTGATGATATGATTATTGTTCAGTGTTAACATAGAGATACTAGATGCAAACACAATTATGGGAAAGTTTCCCATGTTTATGGTAAACAATAACTCTAATGAAATAATCGCAATCTATAATTTGAATTTATACTCCAAAAAGTTGATTAGTAGTTGAATAGATGAAATGAAATTCAAACTACTGAATCTACATTCACAATTACAATAACAAACAAATTCACTGCAATATTTTCGGCGTCGCAAACGCGTCAAAAGCGTGAATAGAATACCAACTAGTGTACGTATCGTGTTGCATGACCGTGCGAATGATATATTAGTATCTGAAGGTTCCATGCTATTTGGGTTACAGATACTGCAAAATATCACCTTAGTTATGCATTAGTTCTAATTCTAAGTCTTATATATATATATATATATATATATATATATATATATATATATATATATATATATATATATATATATATATATATATATATATATATATATATATATATATATATATATATATATATATATATATATATATATATATATATATATATATATATATATATATATATATATATATATATACCCTAGCCACCAGTTCAGCACATTATTCCTCGCATCAAACATCGAAGACAGCAAACTCAATCCATGCCAAAACATTATAGCCGGGTCAGCATAATATTCCATCAAAACCACCTCGGACCCAGAGACAGGCGTCCAGTTTCTTTGTAACAACGACCGTGGCCTCGCGGAGTGCTAGATTAAGTAAAGTTCATGTCAATAAACCTTTTTTAAAACTCCAGCTACGGGACTTAATTCAAAAATGTTATATTACACAGGAAAGTGCTAAAACATTAGTGTAAACTTCGACCTCATACAGAAAAAAAAATTTACTTACGACTTACTTTACTATTTATTTATTTATCTATTTATTTATTTATTTATTTATTTATTGATTTATTTATTTATTTATTTATTTATTTATTTATTTGTTTATTTATTTATTTATTTATTTATTTATTTATTTATTTTTTTATTTACATGTAATCAACAGACAATGTGTAGTCCCAATGATTAAAAACTATTCCTATTTCTAAGTATGTTTAAATGAATTCGTTTGAATTCTGCTACGCGTAATGTGAAAATCGAATCCGGCAGATACTCGATTGAAAGTTCGTTGTAGACCAATAATAGCACCGTTATACCCATAATTCGTACGGCTAAGAGGCAATCGAAGAAAGACGTTATTCCGAAGACTGCGTACATTTAAAGAAATTTCGCTGAGGAGTGCAGGGCAGTGTATTTTGTTGTTCAACATGTCGGCGATCAACATAGCACGGGACAAATCACGTCGAATGCCAAGGGTGTCGAGTCCAATCAATAATCCACGGCTTTTGTAGCTAGGCAGCTCGTAAGGGTTATTCTAAGGTAGCTGTCGAAGAGCAAAACGGACGAATCTGCGCTGTATTGATTGTATTCGGTAGGAGCCGTTAAGGTAATATGGGTTCCATATCGTAGAGCAGTACTCAAGTGTTGTACGAATGAGTGAGCAATATAGAGACTTTAAACAATAAATGTCTGTGAAATGTTATGCTATTCTCATTACAAATCCTAAACTACGAGATGCCTTTGCTACAATAAAGTTGATATGCTGCTTGAAAGACAATTGCTCGTCTAGAATTACACCGAGATCCTTAACAAACGTGGTTCTGTTGATCACTACTTCATCAAGGCAGTAGTTGTATCTTATAGGAACTTTTTTGCGTCCGAACGTGATGATTGAGCATTTATCAATTTTCAAAGACATTCGATTTACCTCACATTTACCACAGTTTTCTGAAACTTTTGGAAATAATGAGAAAAATACATCACGCTTGCTTACCTTTTTCGCATCCGGACGACGATTTTGAGGTAGTCAGGTACATATCAGAATCTACTGAACAAATATAAAGATATTCTTCGAATAAAAACTGTTCATTTCTTCTATTGCGACAGACGGAACAGTATGTCGAGGTGAAGTTCTCCCACTAACATCAGTAAGAACAAACCAAGTATAAAGCATGAAACGCTCAGGTCGTCCTCTAATTTGGACTTCGGTCGTCAGGAGGAGCAGTCGGCAGTAGACCTCAAACGCACAGGTCACAGAACCAGTTTTCAGGATTATTTGATTAGCTTTGTGCAATTTTCGCAGTGCAAAATTCGCACAGTGTCACATCTCAAATGGGTTGATGCAATTTTGATCGTTTTTCTGCCAATTGAAGACGTTTGGGCTCAAATGAACCGTATTTGAAATTTGAAACATTTCACAAAATTTGGAGGTCATTTTGAGAAAAATACGCACAAAATCATTCAAAAAGCACAAATATATTGTTCGAAGGTTTCAAACCATTATTAATGCTGAAGATAAATGATTTTGCTATTAATATATTTGCTGAAAGTATAAATAATTGAAAGAAGTTTCGCTTACTTGTAACAGCGATTATGATCATTAGTGGAGTCGCCATTAAATTTTACCGATTGCTCGACTTTCATTGAATCAACGATCGGATACAATATCTTTGCTTCGACTCGATAATACCACAGACAGAAATAGTTTGAAATTGTTCAATACTACTGTTATAGCGATGCGAAGACTCGAAGCGAATGCACCTATTTTCAACTTACCCTGAAAGTCAATCTATCGAACGAAGATAGCAGATCTCACTCTGACGAATAGTTTTTCGCATATGAAATGTCTACTGGAGTTAAGATGAACGATGAAGTGAACATCTCGAATTCAAATGGAATTGTTCTATAAAGTTGAGAGCTGGATGGTTTTGGTTTTTGAGTCAACGGTGACAATTTGACTGTGCCATTTGCACACCTTAATCCTGTTGTCTCTGAATGAAGTTTTAGCCCATTGTGACCAGCGCGGTAAAATTTCAGTTGACCGTCAGCACATCGATACAAATTCATTTGACTTTTGCTGCCATTTTCAAGTGAAGCTCTCGGAATTCATCGTCAGTTGCATAATCGTACCTATTCATTTGAAGTTTTGTTTGCTCAGTTTCAAGTGCTAAGTAGTCTAGCTGGTTCATTGTCTTCGCTGTTGGTAGTGAGCAAGTTCGAATGAATAGAATTATAAATGGAGTAAAGAAATAAAAACGAAAACTGAAGGAGGAAACTATTAAGTTATGTATATTCTGTAATTGATATTTCAGCTATCTGGTTTGCCTTTCATCTATTATCTTGAACCATTTCGAATGTTTACATGAACTACATTTGAAGGCCGCTCTCACACTATTGAAAACGATATTTTGTTACTTCAAGAGATTAACTGACGGTGGTTCTACTGAGCTTTTATTTGAAGAGAATAGATTGAAGAACTGAATACTGCTTATTCGGTACGTCAGCGAACGTTGTGTGTGTCAGAGTGTGAAGTTTACTGCAGTAGAGAGATTGTCAGTGTGTTTCACATTCGGTTTCAATTGCATTGGATGAAGTTTTACTGCACTGATTGTTACAGTAATAATCCATCGTGAAGATAGAGATTCACATTTCTGGTATTTTAAGAAAACAACTAATCATAAGATAATGTGCTCTCGTTAATCACTTTCTTCTCTTATAGTCGTTTTATGACTTATATGACGCTGTGGACAAAGCATTCGCCCTTATTCTGAATAACGAAGTATTGATTTTTCGATCGAATGTGGTTCGATCGAATCATAGCTACCTTTGATTTTGCTAGCGTTGTGGGGAATACAAATGAAATACGAGCGAAATAACGATACGACGTTATTCAGAATAAGGGCGATTATTTGCTTGTTTGCTAAGGGCAACTTGATCTGAGCTGCGTTCCCACAGCGGCAGTTTGTAAAAACTTTGAATGCAAAACCCGGATAAATACATTTGTTTTGGAATAAACGGTTAAGTTTTTGTCCGGATTTTGCATTCAAAGTTTTTTTTAAATAACTATTTATTGGAATATGAACAAAATTAAATTATTAAGATTTAAATTGGGTATTCAGCCACAAGTGGTGACTTTTTATATAGGTATGATTTGGTTATTACCATGAGGACATCATTTGCTTCCGCAGTTCTGAGATTTTTGTGTAGGGAAAATTCTAAACCTACTTGTATTGTATTGGGGAAGAGGAACTTATATACTAACTTACTAACTAATACAGAGAGCGAATCGATTCAATTGAAGATTGCATCGATTTTTGTCGGAATTGCTTATAATATTATGTGACATTACATCTAATGATTCTATATTTGTGAGTCTATGTAACTCATTTGTACTAAACCAGGGAGGACGCTTCAAAATAATTTTCAGAATTTTATTCTGAATCCTTTGAAGCGTTTTCTTCCTGGTGGAACAACAACTTGACCAAATTGGTACTGCATAAAGCATGGCTGGTCTGAAAATTTGTTTTTAAATTAACAATTTGTTTTTTAGACAGAGCTTCGAATTTATGTATATAAGAGGATATAAACATTTAATATATTTATTACACTTTGCCTGGATTCCTTCAATGTGATCCTTGAAAGTGAGTTCTTTGTCATCATCGTTGAACCTAAGCATTTAGCTTGATCAGACCATGTCAATTCCAAGCCATTCAATTTGAGAATGTGATTTTTGTTTAGTTTAAGAAAAGAAGCTCTTGGCGTATGAAGAAAGATAATTAATTGCGTTATTGCTGCATTTGGTTTAATTTTCCATTTTGACAGATAATCACTGAAAATATTTAAACTTCTTTGTAGGTGACTGCAGATCACTCTTAGATTTCTACCTGTGGCTAAAAGACTTGTTTCGTCACAGAATAGCGATTTCTGACAACCAACGGGTAGATTTGGAAGATCAGAAGTGAAAATATTATACAAGATTGGAGCTACGCTCGAACCCTGCGGAACACCGGCTCGTACGGGTAGCAATTCAGATTTACAATTCCGATAGCTAACCTGAAGAGTACGATCAGTTAAATAATTTTGAATCATGTTGATCAAATAATTAGGAAACTGGAAATCAGACATTTTTGCTATTAAACCTTTGTGCCAAACACTGTCGAATGCTTTTTCTATATCTAGAAAAGCAACTCCAGTGGAAAACCCAGAAGATTTATTTGCTTTTATCATGTTCGTAACTCTGACAAGTTGATGAGTAGTTCAATGTTCATGACGAAATCCAAACTGCTCTGGTAAAAAAATTGAATTCTCAATTATATGAGACATCATTCTCAACAAGATATTTTTTTTAAAAAGTTTACTGATAGAAGAAAAAAAACTAATTGGTCGATAACTTGATGTTTCTGCTGTGTTTTTATCAGGTTTGAGGATAGGAATTACTTTAGCGTTTTTCCATCATTTTGGGAAGTAAGCAAATGATTGTTGATTGTTGAAAATTTTAACCAGGAGTCTCAAGGCAACATCGGGAAGTTTTATAATAGGAATATTAAAAATTCCATCATTACGATTACCATCCAACTTCGTCTCAATAAATATTTGAAATTGAAATATGATCATATTTCAGTGAGACTGCATTTTCAATAGGACTCACAACGTTCAAATTAATATTGTGGACTCTCTCGAACTGCTGAGCAAGTTTTTGAGCTTTTTCGCCATTTGTAAGAAGTATTTGATTTCCTTCCTTGAGAGCAGGAGTTGGTTTCTGAGGTTTCTTAAGAACCTTAGAAAGTTTCCAGAAAGTTTAGAATATGGTTTAATTTGTTCAACTTCTTTAGCGAAATTTTCATTTCGCAAAAGAGTAAATCTATGTTTAATTTCTTTTTGTAAATCCTTAACTATGTTTTTCATAGCAGGATCACGAGAACGTTGATATTGTCGTCGACGAACATTCTTCAACCGAATGAGCAGTTGAAGATAGTCATCGATGATAGGAGAATTTAATTTAGTTTGAGCTTTGGGAACTGAAAGATTTCTAGCTTCGATAATGTAATGATTCAAATTATCAATTGCTGTGTCGATATCCGCAGAATTTTCTAAAATAGTTTCATGATTCACATGATTTTCAATGTTAGATCTGTAATCCAACCAATTAGCTCTATGATAGTTGAATATAGAACTAATTGTAATAATATTAGCTTCGTTGGAAAGTCTGAATGTTACAAGGAGATGATCTGAGTCAAAGTCAGCATGTGTAATCGGTTCACAACAAATGTGACTTTGATCTGTTAGAACAAGATCAATTGTAGAGGGGTTTTTGATGGAAGAGAAACAAGTTGGATTACTGGGATGAAGAACTGTGAAATAACCAGCTGAGAGTTAATTCTGAAATATTTTACCATTACTGTTATTTTGCTACAATTCCACTGGACATGCTTAGCATTTAAGTCCCCTATTACGAAAAATTTCGGTCGATATCTTGTGTGTTTTTGCAAATCGCCTTTAAAGAAATATAATTGTTGGCCGGTGCATTGGAATGGCAAATATGCTCCAGCGATGAAATAAATTCCATGAATGGTTTCATCTTCGATTCCCAAGCTTTCAATAACTTTAGTATTGAAAGAAGGTAAAATTCGATGTTTAATTTGCCGTTGGACAAAAATGGCAACTCCACCACCCATTTCAGTAAACCTGTCAAATCGATGAATCACTTAATGTGGATTACTTTCCAATTTGACAATTGGGTCAAGGAAAGTTTCTGTAACAATGGCAATATGAACTTTGAGAACTTTGAGAAAATTATAAAATTCATCTTCACTCGAATTTAAAGATCTAGCATTCCAATTTAAAATATTCAAACAATTATTTAACATCACTGTTAAATTTTAAATTCATTATAAAATTATTTGCAAATTGTCATCCGATTTGAAATGCTTCAAAAAGTGATGAAGTTGAATTCATTCAGATGATCATTTGAAAAAGTTGATACAAGATCAACTTTTTCAAATGATCATCCGAATGAATGAATGGTAGATCATTTTATTTTCAGTTATATCGCCTAAATCGACTTCATTTAATGTAGCGAATGGCATTGAAGGAATATTGGTAGGTAGACTGCCATTAGAAGAATCCGATCTACCTATTGATAAATTGTTTTTGTCAGAAGATGAATTGCAAGGCGTTCCTGTGTTTTGATTATTAGGTGTACAACTCTGCTTCCGCCGTTTTCCGATAGGTGGCTGTACCGGCTGATGCTGGTCAAAACACATAGATGATAAAGCCTTTGAAGTGAGTGTGCACAGTGCCTAACGAATTGTCATTGCCGTTTCAGTGACAGTTGTTCTTGTTTTCGTATTATTCACGCTCGAAAATGTCTGTTTATGTGCCCAATTCTCGCCATTTTTTTTTATTTAAAAAATATTTTATTCAGGCCTATTTGCGTACAAGCTTTACGTGGCCGATTTAGCTGAGTTTTTAGATAATTTTTTTTTGTATTGGATCTCGTTGTCACCCTTTTTCTAGGGGGAGAGGAGCTTCCATTTTCCTGCGAGGATTGAGGGGCAGTTTGTTCGTGGTTCGTCTCGTCATCCATTGCCGTGGTATTGTTGTTGATTTCGTTGCTAGTTGCTGTAGATGCGCCTTATTGTACATTGTTTGCAGTTGCTGGTTGGTTGGATGGTAAGCTGTTAACTGCAGCTGGTGTACTGGGGTTGCTTGGGGTTGATGTGAAGGAAGCACCGTTGTCCTTTGGTATAGTTATCTCCTTGTCCGGTTTATCACATGGCTTGCCGTAGCGAACAGCTTTTTGGCAATATTGACATGTGGCCATCTGATTGTCAAAGGTAACAAGTGATTTGCACGGTATTCTTGTATCCTGACCGAATGTCACATAAGAAGGTATAGGCCTCCTCAAGCGCATGCGTAACAAACGTACGCCATTTAGAATCTTCCACTTTTCTTTTTCGATAGAGCGAATCTCTCCGTATTGGGACATAGTTGCGCAAATATAAGGATCGATGACACTTGAGAGAAGATCATGCACACGCACTTCTATAGCACTATCTTCGATATACACTGGAATGTTGTACTTGATATTTTCATGCTCCACATAGTGCACATTATTATTGTCTTTAGCGAATTGATTGCATCCAACTCTTTATAGAACTGGATATAAACAACATTATTGGTCTTATTGCATTGAAGTAAATGCACACGTTTAATGTCAAGATGCATTTGCTCCTTAAGCAAACCTTCAAGTTCTCGTATCGAAGATCGAATTTTTCACTGTCTGAAGTCAACAATAATTGTATTCTTTCGTACCGACAGTAGTGAACTAAGCGATGGTGATAATTTTCAGATTTTGCTTGAAGATTCGTACAAAATGCAGGATTTTTATTTTTTTTCTTATGAATCGAATACTAACATACAAAAACGTGTGAAAATTTTGTTAAAAAATCGATCAATTATGATTCAATAACTTTCCGTGGTATGTTTGATTGATATTTATGGAGAAATCGTAACATGAAATACCAAATTCGAAGAAGTGAGGTTGGGTACTGTTTCCATATCTGGGATATTCTTTGTTTTTTGGGTTGGATTTTGAGATTAATTGACAAATTATAATCAAAAGTTTTATGACTAGTCTATTTACTCATGTTTTATCATCTAAATCAAATCTGTATGTGAACTGAAAATTTCAAATTTCATCCGAGATTGTCAAGAGTATAGGACAATTTGAAATCATATGTTTGATGACAACACGTGAATAATCGTTTTCCTTACCCATATTTCTAAGGTTTTGCCATCTGCATTCTTTCAAACTCAAGTAAATTGAAAAATTCGTCAAAATTTTTTCTAAATACATGGGATATGTCAAAACAATCACCATAACGCATCTCGTGGTGACCACGCTGATTGGATTGTTCAATTTACTCATGTTTTATCATCTAGATCAAATCTGTATGTGAACTGAAAATTTCAAATTTAATCCCAGATTGTCAAGAGTATTGATGACAACACGTGAATAATGGTTTTTTTACCCATATTTGTAAGGTTTTGCCATCTGCATTCTTTCAAACTCAAGTAAATTGAAAAAATCGTCAAAATTTTTTATAAATACATGGGATATGTCAAAACAATCACCACAACGCTATCTCGTGGTGATCACGCTGATTGGATTGTTCAATTGAGCAATTTGACGTCTCAGTTACTCACACCGATGCAGAGTGCGCAGATCTATTCATATACGAAATTAGAATGTGTGCGAGCCGAAGTCAAAGTTTGTTGTGGGCAGAGATGCCAGATATTTTCATAGAAAATCTGTATTACTTTGCACAAAAAATCTGTATTAATCTGTATTCACTAATAAAATGAAATTCTTACAACAAAATGATGCTAAAAGATGTTATTCCAATAGATTGTGGTTGTAGGATGGTAGATTTTCATAGTTTTTTTTATTTTTTCTCCACAACAATTGAATTGAGTTCCATATATTCATCTAGTTTGAAATTGTTGACATCATTATTTGACATGGAATTTTAACACCAAATATGCAACGTCAAGTCGGGTCATACCACCCCCCTGATATGGAAGCTGGTTCCTGAAACCGAGGCATTTTGTTTTGGTGGCGTTGTTGTCAACAATATTTTAAGCTACTTTCATACCATACAATCACACTGGTGTCAAAAGTTTATTTCTTCAAACCCAATATAAATATAACTCTTGTCTAGTATTCTCTGCAAAACAAGTAATTTGACCTCTTTTTGAATAAGAAAAAAAAGTGGTTTGTTATATTTTGATTATATTCCATCGAAATCATTTCCTTACGTTGGTGCAACCGCATGAAGAAAGATGTGAACACTGCTTAAACACAGCATTTGACAGCGAACTAGAACCAAAAGAACCAAAAATTTCGGCTTCAAGCCAATTGTATGCAGATGACAATCGCACCACCGGGGTGCATACAACTCTCAGTTTGACAGTAAAGTTTCATGATGCCATTCAAATTGATTTCAAATTATAAAATAAATGGAATTCACAACAGAGTTCCATATTAATTTGTGATTTGTCCGTTGATTGATAGACTTTTATCTCGTCACAGGAATCAAATACTTTTTTTCCCTGCTTGCTTTTTGTGAGATCTGTATAAATCTGTATTAAATTGAGGAAATCTGTATAAAATCTGTACTCTGTATTAAATCTGTATGAGCAGGCAAAAATCTGTATAATACTGATAAATCTGTATAAATGGCATCTCTGATGTTGACAGACCTGGAAGTTAGATGGGCGAAGATAAATAATCACCTGGTCGACCTCAACATAGAACGCCTGCTTGTAGTTCTAGAGCTGAGGTATCCCGAAGATTCAAATCTAACCGATAATTAATTCAATCTACTCACCGTGATGGCGTGCTAGACCACGGGGGTCACCCCCATGCGCGTATCAGATTTGAACCTTCTGCTACACTCAGAAAAATCCTCACTTCAGTGCTACGTGAAAACGTATGTGATTTTTATCCATAGAACTTTTCTTGTAATACTTATGTGAAGTATAGATAGCACAGAATGAACTCATGAACTCTTAGTCCACATTTGTATCACGTAATATCTACGTCACTTTTTTCGTAGATTCTATAGAATACTTTTGTGAAATTTATACAAAGTTCATTTAAATTGTGCTGTAAAATTTATTTCATTTGACCAGAATTTTACTTAATAGTCACATTATTTCCATGTAATTGTTACTATAAAGTTCTATATTGAATCTTAATATTGGTATATTGGTATTAAAAACTAATAGATTACATAGTCTGTTGGACATAACATTGCGATAAATTTTGTTCGCACGCAGATATTCTGAAAATTTTACTTTTAAATTCGTTTCTGTTGAATCACTTGCGAAAAATATCAAAAATACAGAATGCATTGTTCTAAATCCTTTCTCCGGAGCAGCTAAACTGAAGCAAACATTGTTCTCTTTAAGGAATGCATTTAGCTGGAACTAGTAGTTCAAAATGAATCGAATGCTTTCAGAAACTTACGGTGATGCTGTTCTGAGTAAAAGAACGTGTCGGGAGTGGTTTCAACGTTTTAAAAATGGTGATTTCGATGGCGAAGACAAACATGATGGTGGAAGAGAAAAAACTTCAAAGATGAATAACAATTTACTACGAGCTCTTAAAACCGGGTGAAACCATCACAGGAGATCGCTACCGAACGCAACTGATGCGCCTTAGTCGCGCGCTAAAAGAAAAGCAGCTACTATATCCAGAGCGACATGACAAAGTCATCCTCCAACACGACAATGCTCGTTCTCACGTCGCAAAAGTGGTCAAAAAGTACCTGGGAACGCTGAAATGGGAAGTCTTGCCCTACACGCCGTATTCTCCAGATGTCGCCCCTTCTGACTTCAACCTATTACGTTCAATGGCACACGGCCTGGTATGTCAACATTTTCAATCCTTCGAAGAGTTGGAAAAATGGATTGCTTCATGCATAGCGTCAAAAAAGGACTCCTTTTTTTGAGCCGGGATCCGAAAAATTCCGGAAAGATGGGAGAAAAATGTCGCTAGCGACGGGCAATAATTTGAATAACACATCTGTAAGCACTTTTTCGCAATAAAGCTTTAAATTTGGGAAAAACGGCGGAAGCAAAGTTGTACACCTAATATTTACATTAGAAGAATTAAGTGGAAGATTTCTACCTGTTACACTAGCGTAACTGACATTAGAAGAAGATGATGACGAGGTCGATCTACATGTCAATAAATTGTTTTAATTAGAAGACGAATTGGAAAGCGTACCTGTTTTTATGTTTTAAATTCGAAGAAATAAGTGCCTTAGAAGAATTAGGCGTGGCATTTGTAACGGTTTTTTGATTTTCAGGTATGTTCTGTAAATTTAAGGACGTTGTTTTGACGTGTTGTCTAAGCGAACGAGCGTTTAAATTTTTTTCCCTGACAGGACATTTCAAATAATTGGATTCATAAATTCCACCGCAATTTAAACATGGAAATTTATCAGTGGTTTCATTCATTGGACAAACGTCTTTCGATTGCGATTTACCACAATTCAAGCACCGTATATCCATATAACAATTTTTGGTTCCATGGCCGAAGCCTTGGCAACGACAACATTGCGTTAAGTTTGCAATACGATTATGCCGTTTATAATGTTCTCAATAAATTTTAATGTGGAAAATGAAACGTACTTTTTCTAAAGTTTTCAAATTGTTTACGTCACTTCGATTGAACTGTATTAAGTAAAGTTCATGGGAAATTTCAGAGCGTGGTTTAGAAGTACCATCCGCTCTTTTTTTCATAAGTATTACTTGGGAAGGGCAAAACCAAGCAATTCTTTTAGTTCTTTTTAATTTCATCAGTACTTTGGTCATTTGATAAGCCTTTCAAGACTGCCTTGAAGGATCTGTCTGATTTTATATTATATGAATGAAATGTATGAAGTTTCCCGGACAAATTGTGATTTATTCCGTATTGAATTATTATTTGCCTTAGGCTTGTTGCCTTTCCGGTTGAACGCAGGCATTTTTGAAATGAATGAAATTTGAAATTAATTTAACTAGGCTAAATTAGTCTTCGATTAGACTCCTAGTTTGAAAAAGTCTTGATAAAGATTGATTTTGTGGTAGTCTTGATAAAGGCTGATTAGTTCGAAGAATAGTTCTTTGAATAGCTAGCCTAAAAAAAGGCTGATTAATTAGTCTTGAAAAAGACTGATTATATTAGAATAACACTCTGTGTATAGCCTTGAGAAAGGCTGACTAATCGTTAGGCTTTAAAAAGACTGTTAGTGATTCAGGTAGCCTTGAAAAAGACTGAAGCATTGAATCAATGAAACTCTAGGTAGCCAGAAAAAATTTCCAGGAGCCAAGAGCTATAAGCGTGCGGTACGAACGACTGTTCAACATTTTGTCCGGTTCTTGCAGAAAGAATGTTTCTAAGCGATTCTTGCATTGCAAAATCCATGCCCGGTTTTTGCTCTCAATGTTTTTATCCGATTTTTGCATTCAAAAATACTTAAACGGGGTTTCCAAACTAAGTTGCACTTATCCGATTTTTGCTTTCAGCCGTTCATATGAGAGTTGGATTGATATGAGAAAAGCTTCATGGTGGATTAAAATAGGTTTTTATACTATCGTTCTATAGGCAATTTCATACACACTACGCTATATTTCCGGAACCGAAAACCGGAGTGCACTTTTTCTTCATTTTATTTACGGATTTCACCCCGTTACTTCCTAACCAGAAGTTCAATCCGGGAAGATTCAATAGCAAACTATGGGACTAAGAGAACTTTCATTTGAACCTAAGTTTGTAAACATCGGTCCAGCCATCTCCCTAGATTGTTGCAATTACCGCGCAATCACATTGCTGAACGCTGCCTACAAGGTACTCTCTCAAATCTTTTGCCGTTGTCTGTCACCAATAGCTAAGGAATTCGTAGAACCGTACCAAGCGAGATTTACTGGAGCCCGCCAGTACGGTTCATATATTCGTGAAAAGACAAGTACTCCAGAAGTGTCGTGAATACAACGTACCCACGCATCGCCTATTGATTGAATACAAAGCGACATACGTACCCACGCATCGCCTATTGATTGAATACAAAGCGACATACGACACAATCGATCAAGAACAGCTATGGCAGATTGTGCAAGAATACGGTTTTCCGGATAAACTGACGCGATTGGTCAAAGCAACGATGAATAGAGTGATTTGCTACGTCCGAGTATCTAGGACGCACTCGAGTCCCTTCGAATCTCGGAGGGAACTACGGCAAAGTGATTGACGCTCGACACACGAGTGGTGCGATTTTCTGAAAGTCCGTATAGCTTTTTGGCTTCGCTGAAGATGGTATTCTGAGACGCAACATTGAGAAGATGATGAAAACATACATCGGACTGAAAGCTGAAGCTAGGCGTATTGTACTGGCCATAAAGGCATTAAAAACAAAATACATGAGAGGAAGAAGCTCTAGAGAATAAACACTACGCCTCCCACCACGAATATTGATAGACGGTGACGATATCGAGGTGGTTGACGAGTTCGTGTATTTGTGCTCACTGGTGACCACCGATAATGATACCAGTAGAGAAATTTAGAGGCTTTTTTGGCATCGTGCGTACTTTGGACGCAGAAAAACCCTTCGATCGAGAAAAGTACGCCACCGCACGAAATTGACCGTCTACAAAACGCTCATTGAACCGGTTGTTCTCTATGGTCACGAGACCTGGACTATGTTGACAGAGGATCTACGCGCCCTTAGTGCGAGGTGCTGAGGACCATCTATAGCGGAGTACAGATGGAAGACGGAACGTGGAGACGGCGTATGAATCACGAATTGCAACAGCTACTAGGCGACATCTGATGCTTTCATGACGTTACATGGATTGAAGCAGAGCGACGCACTCTCAAATCTGTTGTTTAATATAGCACTCGAATGTACCATACGAAGATCCGGCGGGCAAAGGAACGGAACCATCATCAATATGTTTCACATGCTTCTTGGTTGTGCGGACGACATTGATATTATTAGTGAGGACCGTAGAGCTGTGGAAGAGGCTTTTGTGCCCTTCAAGAAAGAAGCTGCGAGAATAGGGTTGACGATAAACTAAGTACATGGTGGCTGGTAGAGAACGAGGCAGCCCGAACGGTGTAGGACCCGTGGTGGAGATTGATGGCGTACAATTCGAGGTTGTTAACGAGTTCATATGTCTTGGAACACTAGTGACATGCAATAATGATATTAGCCGCGAGGTAAAAAGGCGTATTGCAGCTGTTAATAAGGCTTTCTACCGGCTTCGTTGATACTACCAGTTTTCCTATACAGCCACGAATCATGGTCGTTGAAGGAAACAGATGTTCTAGTACTCGGCGTCTTTGAGAGAAAAATCCTGTGCTCAATACTCGGCGGCAAAGAAAAGATTGGAGAATGGTGCAGACGCATGAATCATGAGCTGTACCAAGTATACAAAGATGCGGACATTGGAAGGCTTATAAAACACGGCAAACTACGGTGGGCTGGACATGTAACAAGAATGCCAGAAGAGAGAATGGTCTACGTGATGTGCAGCAGAGAAGCTCAAAGAGGTCGTCGACCGCGGGGTAGACTTCGCACTCGCTGGCTGTGCGCAATCGAAGAGAATGCACGCGCAGTGAGTGGCTGGCGACGAGCTGTAATGGACCGAGTTTTGTGGAGACGTATGCTTGATACAGAAAATGACACACCAAGACTATAACTGTTAGGTAAAGTAAGTAAGCGGAAACAGAGCACTAAATTGAAACTATTGTCACCAATGAGCACAAAATTTCTATATTTCAATGATCCAGTTAACTGTACGGTTTGAATGTAAAAGAGAAAGTTTATTTACTGAAGTAAACCTATTTATACATTTTATTGAATTATATTATTGTTTGGAAAGGAGAGAGGAGGAACGAACTTGGACCGGGTACTGACACATGAGACCGAAACCAAATCGGAAACGCTCAGAATTCGGGATTACCAGCGTAAAGCGAAAAAATGTGACCGCGCGTTACTGTCCTATTACTTTTTATGTTTGTTCATATAATAATGGATACATGATATCTTCTGTTCTTAGCATATTAAATACAAGAGAATATAGACCGGTCAAGCGTCTAGGGATCGACGATTAAAAATCCTTGAGACACCGGCTCAATCAGGAAGCGGACCATTTTCCATCGATCTAGATGACTCACCTTGAGATGGGTGATTTCCGGTTCCGGTAACATGTTGAGAGGTTGACCAACCAAGAAATGCCCCGATGTGAGGGCTTCGAAGCTTTCAGAATTCGAGGATAGAGTGCAGAGAGGTCTCGAGTTGAGACAAGCCTCTACTTGAGACAATAGTGTTGATAATTCTTCGTATGTTAGATTGTTATCTCCAATAATCGGCCGAAGCAGCTCATTTGCCCTTTTAACAGCGGCTTCTCAAATGCTACATGGATGCGGGCTGGCAGGCGTTATGAATCGCCAGCGAATTCCGAGATTTGAGAAGTAATGTTCCTTTCCTCTAGCGTGGTTAGTTGTGATTGCGTAAATTTCCTGCATTTGTCGATTGGCACCTACCAGATTTGTGCCGTTATCGGCCCAAACCTCGCTACAATAACCGCGTCGTGAAATCATCCTTCTAAATGATCCCAAAAACGTATCAGTGCTTAAATCACCTGCGACTTCCAAGTGAATAGCCTTGGTTGAAAAGAAGATAAAAAATACGATGTATCCCTTCATACACCGTGCTTCAAGAGTATTACTGCAACGTACCATTATCGGACCAGCATAGTCCACCCCTACATGAGCAAAAGGGCGACATGCTGTCACTCGAGCTGCTGGTAAATTTCCCATTAGCTGTTTCGCCGTCTGAGCTTTCTGTCTACAACACGACAAACATTTTCGGATCACCTGTTTGATCACTACCTGGCAACCTTGAATCCAATAACGTTGGTTAAATGTTGCTGTCATCGAAATTGGCCCGGCACGGCAATTGTTTACATGAATTTCCTCCATCAGTAGTTTAGTGAAGCGATTGGTTTTCGATAATATTATAGGATGTTTAACATCGCAGACATACAACGACTGTTGCAATCGTCCTCCTACCCTCAACGTACCGGCGTCATCGAGAAACGGATACATGTTTAGAATTCCGGATTTGACGGGAATTTCATCCCCACGAGCAAGTACTATTATTTCGGTTGCGCCAGTCGAACAAATTTCATCCGAGCCTGATGCAGTTCCGAGGGTAAAATTGAACCAGCAGGCCGCGATGAGACTGGATCGTTGTTCTATTATTTGTTTTTCAATGACATTGGTTCTTACTGGAAGACTAACGGTAATATTTAGTGTTTTATATCGCTTACGTACCTCCAGTGTATCTTCATTGTTATTGTAATCAGGTACTTCTCGATTCCACGTGGATGAATCTTCGTACAGCCAAGCAGGCTCTGTTCACCAGAGCGGGTGGTAGACTAGATCGGACGGGAAAATGCCCCGCGAAGCACAATCTGATGGATTATTCTTTGATGTGACGTGCTTTCTCGACAAGACGTCTAAAATCAAAGAAGTTCTGTTCGCTACATGCGTGTCCCATTTTCGGGGGTGATCGGATAGCCACCGCAAGACTATAGTAGAGTCTCTCCAGGCATACCGCTCGATATTGAATCACTCCAATGGTTCTGCAACTTGCTTCATAAGTTTCGCCAACAGTTCAGCTGCGTTAAGCTCCAAACGTGGTATAGAAATTTGTCTAACTGGAGCAACATTCGTTTTTGCTGCTTTCGTTTTTGCTGAACCTCGTTGTAATCTACTGATCGTAAATAGACTACAGAAGCATCCGAAAAATCGTGTAGCAGCACATTGCCATTGTAGTTTGCTTCCCATCTCGGTATTTTGATTTGTTATAGCTGGTGTAGTGTTTCCTTAACTTCGATCCACTCCTCTTTGATGGTGGACGGCAGTAAATCGTGTCAATTGAGATCGTAGAGCCAACATTTTTGATAAAGGATTTTGACTCGTACAATCACCGGTGCAAACCATTCGAATGGGTCGAATAGTTTGGCTGAATCGGATAATAGTTGATGTTTCGTATTCGGTCTATCGATTGGCATAGTAATAGCATAGAGCTTTCACTATGTTACTTTCATCGGGAAATTGAATTGGCATCGAACTGTTAATTGTATCTGATAATGACTCTAAGACTGCTGCTGAGCACCATTTACGGGGGGTAAAACCAGCATCACTGAGAATTTCGTTGATCTGTTTAATGAGCTGTTTCGCCCCATTGACTGAGTCAGCATCGGACGTTAAGTCATCGACGTAGATATGCCTTTTGATTCGCTCAGCAGCTTCTGGGTATATCATCTCGTAAACTTCTGCTGCTTTGTGCAGCGTTGCCATCGCAAGGAATCCTGATTTCTTTAAACCGTAAGAAACTATCAAAAGACGCAAGTGCTGTACGGGTTTATCAGCCACACGATACGTAAATAATCAGTGTCGTCAGAGTGTATCAACACCTGACGATACATCTTCTCGATGTCCGCTATAAATACTACTGGATAGGATCTAAAGCACAATAGTACTTCGAACAGGTCTGCGTTTATGTTTGGTGCATCCAATGGGGGCGGCCCGTTTGGCATAAGGTCATTTGGCTTAATACCGTTTGGCATAACGCTGTTTGGCATAATGGTTATTTGGCATAACAGTTATTTGGCATAATGGTCTTTTGGCGTAATGGTCATTTGGCATAATCCCATTTGGCATAATGCCATTTGGCATAGTAATAATTGGATTTGCAATAATTTAATCTAATGAAAATTTTCGTTTGTGTTTCGATCTATTGATGTTGTGCAAGGAAAACTCGAACAAAATATGTGAATTTTATATCCGGTCCAAATATTTCGATAATATTAGGTGAAATAGCATTATTATTTTTTATTTTTAAAATTCTGTAGTAAATAGCACACTATCATTTTATACAAGCAACTAGTGCTAGCACAATATTCTGTTCATCATAGATGATTCAGGTCGAGACGGCCGAAGGCCGCGAGTGCGCCGGCGACCCGCCGTCGGAAGCGCCGGCCACTGCGGGGGGGCAACGCCCCCGCAGAAATCACCTATGTCTAGTTGCGGGCGTTTGCCCGGATTACCCAAAGCTAGGAGCTATCCCTTAGTTAAGTCCGAACGAGCGGCAGCGAGGTCGGACAGCAGGTCATTAAAAACGATGCGGCGTAGCCGCATTAGACCTTTTCAAATTGCACTAAATTAGAACAATTTCTATTAAGCAGCATGTTCATCTGTTATGCCAAATGACTATTATGCCAAATGACCATTATGCCAAATGACCATTATGCCAAATAACCATTATGCCAAACAGCGTTATGTTAAACGGTATTATGCCAAACGACTTTATGCCAAACGTGGTAGCCCCCATCCAATAAAACGTCATTTAGGAACAATTCAACCACTTTTTGTTCATCCTTAGTTAGTTGTTTGGAACGGTGTAGTTCCTGATCTTCCCAAAACAAACGTAAAGTACGATCAATATCAACCTCCGGGTGTAAGTTGATGATTGAATGGTGAGTACCGAGCAAAGTCAAACATCAAAACGAATTGAAATCTTATTATGATAGCAACATCACATTGAAATCTTAATCTTGATCTCAACTCATCAATTTTTCAATAACAACTTAATAACTGCATCAAAATAGGACTAGTTCCATTAGGCGATACAAAAATGCAAAAATAAATTATTCCTTTAATTCTATGTTGCGTTTTACAAAAATGCTTACTGTGGCAGTTGTCCGGAACCATAACCGTGATCAAGGAAAAGATTTTTGTCAACACTGTTGCAGCTTTTACACCAATATTTTCGCTTGCGAGATTATTGTTGTAGCACCACACATCTGGAGGCAGTGTTGGTGATTGCCGAAAATTTCACAGAAGCTGCTATATTGCTATCTATATTGTATTCAACATTTTCAATCCGGTAGAAGATGCTACAAGCACTCGAGTCATTCAATGCATGAACCGCGAGTGAATTTTTTTCATTCCTTCGCTCCACTTCATACTCTGAATATTTCTCGGCCCTTAAAAAAATTACAGTCTGATAATGATCGTTGCTGTGTGGAATTTCCCAAGAAACAATCGCAAATTGACAATTATCGCAGAAAATCGAATCGATGATTCAACTTGATGATTTTCATACTAGGTTGCAATATTTCAAAACCCTTGTGTGGAACATTCACATACATTTTCATAGCCACAACTTATACAAAGATTATATGCACATAGTTAGAATAAGCGGCAATAGTAAAATGATTCTATCGCAATTATCAACTGCCTATGTAGAATCGGATCGCGAAACGAGAATAAGCGACCGTTTGTTGATCCCCACAGCGGCGTGCAAACCTTTGATTCTCAGAAATGTCATCGAGAGAAATTCGCTCTCGCACTGGTGTCGATTCTATGTTAAATGAGCCATGCCGGGTTTTTGTTGTTGCGATGATTTCGAACTCTCTTTTATGGCACTGATTCAATCGTTGAAGAGTTGCCAAAGAACGTTCTTTGATACGATAAAAGCCATCCTTGTCTGGAGGACATTGGATAGGTTGGTGATCATTGGTGCCACGTTTATCTGAAGCTAGTTAATTTTCTTTAGCGATCTCCTGGTATACTGAGCTTTCACCAGATTCGGCCAAAAGCCCTCTTTCTCTTTCGAGGACGAATAGTGGCTTGGGCATTCCCATCTCGACATAGTAACATTCGGTTCATTCAACCATACACTAATATGACCTACCAATTTATTTACGATTCTCTATGAAGATTTGAATTTTGGAAAAAATATACTAGTAAACGAACTTGAATAAAATGCAGCATATCTTTTATGGGATTATCAATGGTTGGTTTATTTGGTTACGGATTCTCATGGTCGGCAAACTAGAGAAATTAACTAGCAAATATAACGAGCATAGCTTATGAAAAAAATTCTTGAAATCACCATTTTTACACTAAGCACTCTACCTCCGGAAGCAGGGGTTTAAGCCGAATGAAAATTGGAAGTTTGTGGAAATCGGTTTAGCCATCTCCGAGAAAAGTGAGTAACATTTTTTTCACATTTTTGCCTTTCTCATAAAGAAAGGCTATACAATCGATGCAAAGACCGACTTTTGAACCGAGGCCCGAAGGGCCGAATGTTATATACCATTCGACTCAGCTCGACGAACTGAGCAAATGTCTGTGTGTGTATGTGTGTGTGACAAATATTGTCACTCACTTTTCTCGTAAATGGCTGAACCGATTTTCACAAACTTAGATTCAAATTAAAGGTCTCATAGTCCCATACAAAGTTCCTGAATAACATTTGGATTCGACTTCAGCTTCCGGAAAAGTGTGAAAATAAAGTAACTCACTTTTCTAAGATATGGCTAAACAGATTCTCAAAAACTTGTATTCAAATGAAAGGACTCACAGTCCCATACAAAGTTTATGAATTTCATTTGGATCTGACATCCCGTTCCGGAATTACAGGGTGATCTGCACCAAAAATGTGAAAATAATGTCACTCACTTTTCTCGGAGAAGGGTAAACCGATTTTCACAAACTTAAATTCAAATGAAAGGTCTCATAATCCCATACGAAGCTCCTGAATGTATGGTTGAATGAACCGAATGTCACTATACCGATATCCAGCGTTCGGTTCCGGAAGTATCGGCAATAATAATCAAATTTGATAAAATGGAGCTCACTTCACTTTTTCACATATGATTGAATAGATTTTCACTAACTTAAATTCAAATGTAGTATATCAATGTAGTAGTATTACAAAACAGAAATCTTCAAAACTATTTGCTGAACTTTCCAAATTGTAGTATTTCGGGGAATTCCTGCTGTAATGTACAGGAGAAAATGAAAATGAGAAAGGCATCATTACACCACTAGGTGCATTAAAATAGGTTTTTCACATTTTTAATGCATTATTTCCACATTTGTGGTGCATATCACCCTGTAATTCCGGAACCGGAAGTTGGATCAAAATGAAATTGAGGTACATTATAAGGGGCCATGAGACCTTTCATTTGAATCTAAATTTGTGAAAATTGGCTAAACCATCTTCGAGAAAAGTGAGTGATACTTTTTTCACAATTTTTTTTTGCATATCCAAATTAAATTCAGGAACTATGTATGGGGCCATGAGACCTTTCATTTGAAGCTAAGTTTGTGAAAATCGGTTAGCCAGCTCTGAGAAAAGTGAGTGATAATATTTGTCACACACACACATACACACACAGACATTTGCTCAGTTCGTCGAGCTGGGTCGAATGGTATATGACATTCGGCCCTCCAGACCTCGGTTCAAAAGTGGGTTTTTGCAGTGATTATGTAGCCTTTCTGTATGAAAAAAGCAAAAACCCAAAACCGGTTGGTATGTACCAATTGCTTACATCAATTTTAGTAGACGAGACTGAGCCTGTCACTTGATGCGTCAAAAAACACTCCATCTCTTCGCAGAAACTGGTGTAGTTTCATAACCCTACATGTAACGTTTTATGTACTTATATGAAGTTCGAGTTTCACTCTCTCAGATTTCAGATGTCGACAGCTTATTCATGTTAATACTCTACACAGAAAGAAAAGATGAAACTTACACGACATGTAAACCAATCGTACTATTAAACAGACATCAGTTGAAACGAAAATCTGATTTAAAACCATGATTGATGTAAAATTACATTGAAATGCATTTACTTTTTCATCGAACAAGGCTGTATATTTACAAATCGCTTAGTTTTGTAATGTAACATTCCATTAAATTACCTGCTCCAAATATGTGCATGAAAATAAATGTAAATTCACAAAATATTTTTATCTGTGTAGTAGCTTACTAGCGTCTTCTAGTAAAACAGTTTTCAATTTGTCTATCCTCCACCAACTTATTGAAAAAAACTGATCGATAACATCACTCTCTTACACAATTCTGGTTTTCAGTTACTGAAGACTACCTTGTAGAAGCAATCACCGTTTAGTCAATCATTTAATAGATATAGAAACACTAGAACACGTTCTTGAAGAAACCACCTGAATGAGTCAACAAGAATCTCCAACACTGAAATGCACACTAGCGTCACCAATTGGAGAATTTTAAACTACTGTTTACACTACTCGATCTGTTTTGAACTCTGGGACAAAAACACCAACATTCCATATCATCAGGGTTTAGAAATATCACATAATAAATTTTCTATCGTCAAATTGTGAACCCACTAGCGCCATTCTGGGGACAAGTTTTCAACTAACATGGCTTTCATAATGTATACTCTGACATTCCTATCAACTTTCCAACAAACAAAACCGCTCTATATCATTTAGTTTTTTTATAAGAGCATAATTCTGATATTTAAAATGTGTATTCAAGCATACTAACTACATCTGATGGAGTGATTCCGAGTTAAAACATTTGCTGTTTGACAAACTTTAAATATCCGCACTCTACAAAACAGCTTACAGTTAAGTAAGTGCCAGTAGTTTTTTTTTTTTCGTGGATTTAGCATCGCTTTTGGATTGTTTTTTTTTTAAATTGCTTTAAAATTTTCCATACAAGAGTAACTCTATTTAAGGAAATGTTGTTGATGTTTTAATGTTATAAACAACAATAGCTGATTCTAGCGGGATCTAAAAATTTTCGCGTGACGACCAGAAGGTTGAGTGTAAAACTATAAACAGTATAGTTACTTCTACCCCTTCAAGAAAAGGGAACGAAACCGAAACAACAATGATAATGAATGATAGCCAAAAATCCCCGCTACATTCGTGCACATGGATACGTGCATTGAAGTATGGCACGGAAAACCAATAGCCTAAAATAAATATGATCAGTGCATAGGAATGTATTTAATATATAAATGTTTTACTATTCATTTGTACAGATTTGGGTCTGTGTAGTTATGATTGAAAATAAACTTACAAAGCTTCAAGTGCTTTCCTCTGAAGAACATGTTCACTATTTTCTTTTTAGGTCAATAGTATTTCATTGAAACGATCATAAGCTTTATATTCAGTAGAAGTTGATAATGGGAACGAAACTAGCGTTATAGATGAGCACTTCGAAAGAATCGCGATTAGAAAATAAATGAGTAACTTTGTCAATCATCCACTTAACAAATGTACCAATAACATCTGCTTTTTCTTTATAATGGTAAAGCGAGAAATATGGACAAACAAAAACACCACAACATGCGTGTTATACAAAAAGGTTTCGCAGATATAAATGGTAACAAAACATGAAACTTTGTTTTCTGATAATTTACTTAAGATTCGGTCACATTAGCTGAACAGAAACAAAACCTAGGCGGTTCATATTTTGGATCCAACAAGCGCAACCACAACTGGCTAGAGAACTGCTCTAGTCAACCACCATGTGAAAACTAAGCAGCGGTCAGTATAACTCAACTCTCTTCAATACAGGTAAGTGGGCAAAAACCGCAACTACGGAATTTAACGAACACATTATGTTAAGCCAACTTGTGCGTTCGAAATAAGGAAGGAACATTCATATCAATTCAATGACCAAATGAGCTGAGTTTCTCCGTTATACTGCACGAGAAGTTCTCAACGAACCCGGACAATGTCACTACTGAATCGAATTTCCTTAATTTTTTTATTTTTTTTTAATAACTATTTATTGGAATATAAGTTAAAATTAAATTATTAAGATTTGATTTCTGTGTTCAGCCACGAGTGGTGACTTTTCAGCCCTATTATATATATGATTTGGTTGTTACCATGAGGACATTATTTGCTTCCGCAATTCTGAGATTTTTGTGTAAGGAAAATTCTAAACCTACTTGTATTGTGTAATGGGGAAAACTAACTTACTAACTAATACAGAGAGCGAATCGATTCAATTGAAGATTGCATCGATTTTTGTCGGAATTTGCTTATAATATTATGTGACATTACATCTAATGGTTCTATATTTGTGAGTCTGTGTAACTCATTTGTACTAAACCAAGGAGGACGCTTCAAAATAATTTTCAGAATTTTATTCTGAATCCTTTGAATCGTTTTCTTCCTGGTGGAACAACAACTTGACCAAATTGGTACTGCATAAAGCATGGCTGGTCTGAAAATTTGTTTTTAAATTAACAATTTGTTTTTTAGACAGAGCTTGGAATTTATGTATATAAGAGGATATAAACATTTAATATATTTATTACACTTTTCCTGGATTCCTTCAATGTGATCCTTGAAAGTGAGTTCTTTGTCATCATCGTTGAACCTAAGTATTTAGCTTGATCAGACCATGTCAATTCCAAGCCATTCAATTTGAGAATGTGATATTTGTTTGGTTTAAGAAAAGAAGCTCTTGGCGTATGAGGAAAGATAATTAATTGCGTTATTGCTGCATTTGGTTTAATTTTCCATTTTGACAGATAATCACTGAAAATATTTAAACTTTTTTGTAGGCGACTGCAGATCACTCTTAGATTTCTACCTGTGGCTAACAGACTTGTGT
Source organism: Malaya genurostris (assembly GCF_030247185.1). NCBI lineage: Eukaryota > Metazoa > Arthropoda > Insecta > Diptera > Culicidae > Malaya > Malaya genurostris. The sequence goes on from NC_080572.1 coordinate 158,521,150, forward strand.
CGTCACAGAATAGCGATTTCTGACAACCAACGGGTAGATTTGGAAGATCAGAAGTGAAAATATTATACAAGATTGGAGCTACACTCGAACCCTGCGGAACACCGGCTCGTACGGGTAGCAATTCAGATTTACAATTCTGATAGCTAACCTGAAGAGTACGATCAGTTAAATAATTTTGAATCATTTTGATCAAATAAATAGGAAACTGGAAATCAGACATTTTTGCTATTAAACCTTTGTGCCAAACACTGTCGAATGCTTTTTCTATGTCTAGAAGAGCAACTCCAGTGGAAAACCCAGAAGATTTTTTTGCTTTTATCATGTTCGTAACTATGACAAGTTGATGAGTAGTTGAATGTTCATGACGAAATCCAAACTACTCTGGTAGAAAATTTGAATTCTCATTTATATGAGACATCATTCTCAACAAGATAATTTTTTCAAAAAGTTTACTGATAGAAGAAAGTAAGCTAATTGGTCGATAACTTGATGTTACTGCTGGGTTTTTATCATGTTTGAGGAGAATTTCATTTATGAAATCATCAAATCTACTACATTAATCACATTTGATTTGATCTTATACCAGTATTAGAGTTCACTGAAAAGTGAATTATTTACTTTTCGTATGATTTCGTAATCCAAAGGATACATGGAAGGTTTCAGACCAATTTTCTTTTTATTTAACAATATATTTATTCCGTGTGCGATGATGGTGATGTTCCGGAGGATAATTAAAGAATTTATATAATCTAGTTACCAACAGATTCGAAATTTTTCAACTTGAACGAGTATTGCAACAACATTGAAATGTTTCAATAGTACACTGTTGAAAAACCTGTCCGATTTGAGCCACGTCAGCACCAGCCAATCAGAAAGCGTTTTGAGGAAGAGAATGAAATTGATGATGCTGTTCTAAAGGCTCTAAAAATTTTCTAAAGAACTATTAGGATTTGTTGTTCGCAAATCGAAGGTAATTATCCTCAGTTTAGTGCAAATCTAGAACAGTTTGATTAGATTTGGGCACTTTTCACTGTGTGAAATTCACAGTAATCGAGATCAAGTGAAGTCTTCTTTGTTTTTGCGAAAAATGTGAAAAAGGGGAATGCTTGCATAATTCATACAATTGATCAACTAATTGATATTCGGAAGTGTTAAGTGACAAATAATTTCACTCATTTTTTTAGGAAAGGACTTAACCGTTTTCTACAAACTCAGACTAATATGAAAAGTCGTATGTTCCCAAACAAGATTCCTGAATTATGTTTGGTTCCGACCTCTGGTTCCGGAACTACAGGATGATATGTGAAACAAAATTAAAATTGTGTAACTAAATTTACTCGTAGATGGCTGAACCGATCTAAGATTCAAATGAAAAGTATTGAGATCCTATAAAACAGTTTGCTTTTCAGTCAGAACCAGCTTCCGGTTTAGGGGATAGAGGGTGATTAGTATAAAAATGTCTATTTCACATAAATTAATAGTCGATAAGCAAATAAACTTATTTTAGTTCTAGTGGTATTCAGTTTTCGATTCGGATTTAATTCTCACTACGATTCCTCCAAGATGTATACACTGATTGTGAAACATTTTGAAACAAATGTAAACTATACAGCTCCTCAGGTGAATATATCTGACTTCGGCTACACCGATTTTCGAATTCCGGTTCCAGTATCGAATCGTTTCTCAAGCTCAATAGTATTCTCAAAAAAGGCCAATTCGAATTTTTAAAAAATCCAAATTAAAGGATTTATGGTCCCATACAAATTAATGAGTTTTATCCGATTCTGGAATTCAGGGTGATGAGTTTTTAAAACTCCAAACTTTATAGAAGATGACAATTCCGAAAAGCTTCAAAGTTGGACTCAAAACTATTGCAATTTATTCGTCATATTTATTTTTTGGCCATACGAATCCTTTTAGGTTACGCTGGTTGCTGAATACCGACTCTGGAACTAACGTAAATAATCGTAAACTCTAAAGTGGAACTTACTTCGACAGCTCATGGAATTTTCAATCGATTGTCACACGTTTAGATTCAAATTCGATCCGATTTGCAGCTTCGACATTACAAGGTAATGAGTAAATAAAATCTCAAATTGCTGCTTAAAACGACGGTCATAAAAATAATGTCATGAGAACTAAAACACCGAAGAATATTCATGCAAAACAAACAAGCGGATTGATAAAAATCAGTTTTAATCCACCTAGTGATGTAATGATGCCTATTCAAAATTTTTCTCTTCGATTCTTGAACCGGATACCGGGAACCAGGATAACCGGAATCGGTTTGTTTAGTTGCCTACTGATAATGACTATCGATTTGCGTAGTTTTGAGACCAGTTTGAAGTTTTTTTTACGTTTTTTGTTTCGCCACTTTAAGTGACGGTGTACAATTCAAAATTTTTCTCTTCGATTCTTGAACCGGATACCGGGAACCAGGATAACCGGAATCGGTTTGTTTAGTTGCCTACTGATAATGACTATCGATTTGCGTAGTTTTGAGACCAGTTTGAAAAATTTATTACGTTTTTTGTTTCGCCACTTTAAGTGACGGTGTACAATATTGAACACACTTTACCCTATAATTCCGGAACCGGAAGTTGAATCCGGATGAAATTCAGGAATTCCGTATGGGACCAAAAGACCTTTCATTTGAATCTAAGTTTGTGAAAATCGGTCTAACCATCGCTGAGAAAAGTGAGTGAGATCAATTTTGGTATATATGACCACTATTTCCGGTACTTCCGGAACCGGATACCAGGAACCAGGATAGCCGGAATCGGTTTGTTTAGTTGCCTACTGATAATGACTATCGATTTGCGTAGTTTTGAGACCAGTTTGAAAAATTTTTTACGTCTTTTGTTTCGCCGGTTTAAGTGACGGTGTACAATATTGAACACACTTTACCCCCAAGTAGCATGTTAAGTTGCTGTCCTGTATATTTCTACTGATTGTGCAATTTATCAAGTTAGTTTATATCACTATTCTAGTAACTGTTGTGTTATGGAAAAAGCGCAATTTTTCTGTGTTGTGCAACATACTTTCAAGTTCATCCGTTATTACGAACATTTATTCACAACGACTGTGCAACTGATACAAAAACTCATGCGTCGATGCGTAGTAATAAAATCAGCGAAAAAACAATTGTGAAACTCATGCAATCTGCTACGTAATGTAAACAAGAAATGGAATGACGTTTACAAAAACATAGCAAACATAATTTCTAATAAATAAGTTTCACATTTGATTTTTAGTACAACTTCTCTCAACACAAACATGGATCTTGTCAAATAATCTGCACATGAAAAATGATAATGCACATATTGTAGAATTAATCTTTTGTGCTTTTGTAAATGAAAAATCGACAACGAGCTGCATTTTTATGGTGAAACATGTATTCGTACACCCGAAATTTTCAAGCGCCTTTAAATTAACGTGTTTTGATGATTGTACACAAATTTCTGTGAAAATAACAGTTTATTATTTTTAATGAGAATCATCAATGGTGTTTAAAATACGTGTATTCAAACATTCTTTAAAATTGTCAGACGATTTTAATCAAATTAATGTGTAATTAAACCTGAAAAATCTCGAAATGATTTGTCCTTAAATATTTTCCAATATGGCTTTGATTGTAACAGTGAGTTGAATAGAAAATGGTTCACCCAACGTAATGACATATATTATCTAAATAACAGGAAAGATTAACATGTTAATATTTCGGAAAGAAATTCTCTACGTTTTGTTTTTTATCAGTTTTAAATCCATGAGGCAGCCAAAACAATGCGGACTATGCAGAAATATATTTTTTACAGCAAGGTTATCAATTCTGCTTAGCATTTTTTGTCTTGCGGAGAGCATCAATCATTTCACTAATTTTTCTTCCACAAGAGATTTATAGCAATTTCGACGTATATTGTGCCCGGTACAATTATGACAGCCGTTCGGAAAGTTTTTGATAAGTTGCACAATTGTTATAGTTACTTCCGTTTTACATGACGATGTGATTTTTTTTGTAGAGCTTCTAGTGAAACATTAACAAGTTGGTGATTTACTGCACAGTTGTTTTAGATGTACTTAAAGTTGTTCTACTGTGATTTTTCCGGTAGTATTGTGAAACTTAACAGTTGCAGAACCAATTTTAATATATATTTCTAAACAACAGTTGCACAACCAATTTTAATATATATTTCTAAACATATCTAACATAAATAACATTTCTAAATCAATTGTAAAACATCTTGAAAGTTCAATAAGTTACATTTGCTACTTGGGCCTGTAATTCCGGAACCGGAAGTCGGATCCAGATGAAATTGAATCATTTGAATCTTAGTTTGTCAAAATCGGTTCAGTCATCTCCGAGAAAACCTAGTGAGATTATTTGACACGTATACACACACTCATACATACATACACACACACACACACACACAAACACACACACACACACACACACACACACACACACACACACACACACACACACACACACACACACACACACACACACACACACACACACACACACACACACACACACAGACATTGCTCAGCTCGATGAACTGAGTCGAATGGTATATGACAATTTTCACTAGTCGGTTTTTCAAGTGATTGCATAACCTTTCTTTATGAGAAAGGCAAAAAAAGGTTTCATCTGACTGCTAGGTGGATTAAGCACGTTTTTGTATTATGATGTAGCTCGATCGGACTTAAAATAGATTTTGTTCATATGTAACTGTTTTCATTGTCGTAAAAAACCAATCGTTTTTTAGATACGGGAGAATTAGAATCGTGACGCGAATCTTCGGAAATAATTACAAAACTTAAACGGTTGAGCATGTCGTTTCGGTTAAAATGGATGAATAGTGGCTTGCTTACGTGGTGACTTTGAACTTTATCTTGCGGTGCAAAAATGTAGATTTCTGAAAAACACATATAGCTTAAAATTCTCCATCCTGCAAGTTATTTTTTGTATTTTGAAAAAAAAAAATGAGACGGCTCTCTTTTAAGCAAGCAAGCAAGCATCACATTTGATCGCCAAAAAGAGCAATAGCACTGTACCTGTGGTCAAGTACAGGCAGCACACTAAGTTCAGTGGTGACCACAACGACGGCAGATCAACTGAGATAGCAGAAAACGATACCAAAAGACTGGCAATTGGAAATCGTTGGGTACGCTCCGCGTCGTTCTATACGACAAATGAACAAAGACAACAGTACCAAGGGAGATTTAATTTAATTTGATTTTTTAAATAAATACGTTTATTTCATAGCCAATACACATAAGTTTTTTTTCGCCGTGTCATCCACAATACATAGTACTTTAAACCTAATACATTTCGAATATCGTATTAGTATGCTGGTATTCATTACGCATGACAATGGACTTAATGAAATGATAAAAAAGTTTCATGTAAGGAAGGTTACGATACTCCACGCATGTCCAAACGACATGATCAATATCGCGATAACCTTCGCCACAAGCACAATGCTTAGTCTCGAAAAGTCCAATTCGAAGGAGATGTGCATCTAACGTGTAGTGATTGGACATGAGTCTGGACATCAAACGAATGAAATCCCTATCCACATCCAGTTCCCTGAACCATACCTTTGTCGATATTTTAGGAACAGTTGAGTGCATCCACTGACCCAGATAATCTTTATCCCAAGAAGCTTGCCAGGTGGCAAGCAGTCGGTCTCTCATAAATTTCACCTTCAATAGCACCACATTTGGCAAATATATCGGCTCATTCATTGCCTGGAATGGAGCAATGAGCCGGGACCCAAACTAATGTGATTTGATAATTATTATTCAACATGTCGTTCAGGCGAATGGCTTCAATTGCACTCAGTCTATCTGTGAAGAGAAAATAATGGTTTGGAGATAATGTAACGATTACACTCAAACTATAATGAACTGCTGCTAACTCTGCTATATAAACAGATGCAGGTTCTTGAAGCCTAAATGAAGCCGTAACATTATTGTTGAATATACCAAACCCAGTAGCCTCTTCAATTCGTGATCCGCCCGTGTAAAATATTTTCTCAGAGTGAATATGCCTGAACTTACTTATAAATATTTTTGGGATTTCCATTGAGCGTAGGTGTTCCGGGATTCCATGCACTTTGCGCTGCATGGATGTGTCGAAAAATGAAGTTGAGTCAGGGACATTTATGAGGCTGTCACGGATAGGAATATATCTTGAAGGGTCGATTTCCTGTGACACATGGTTGAAATATACTGTCATGAATCTTGTTTGAGATTGAATCTCAACTAGCCTTTCGAAGTTATTAATAACCAGGGGATTCAGTACCTTACATCTTATCAGCAGTCGCGATGAAAGCTCCCAAACACGATCTTTCAATGGAAGAACTCCCTCCAGAATTTCAAGACTCATTGTATGTGTCGAATGCATGCAGCCTAAAGCAATTCGCAAACAACGATACTGAATTCGCTCAAGTTTGATAATATGAGAGTTTGCAGCGGAACGGAAGCAAACGCATCCATATTCCATCACTGAAAGTTGTCTGATCGTTGTCTGATACAATTCTATTAGATCTTCCGGATGAGCACCCCACCAAGATCCTGTTATTGTTCGAAGAAAATTTACTCTTTGTTGGCATTTCGCGTCAGTTTATCAGGAAAACCATATTCGTGCATGATCTGCCATAGCTGTTCTCTATCGATTGTGTCGTATGCCGTCTTGAAGTCAATGAATAGGTAATGCGTGGGGACGTTGTATTGGAAGCAGGTCATTTCGCCGAAAGCCATTTCTCCGAAAGGTCCGGAGTCCAATTGTAGGTCAACAAATCGGGCGTTAACGCTATCACCTTTCATTTGTCTTCCTTTAAAATCAATTCCAATACGATTAAAATGACTCTTTCGGCGAAATGACCCTGATCCGTTGTATTCGCGATACTTATAGAGTAATTGTCTTATCGCGAAAATGCGATCCGTAGTGGCGCGGGTTCTGTCAAATCCCGCTTAGATCAAATTGTTTATTTTTCGGAAGAACTGTTGTACAATAAAAATTCTCGTCAACGTGTAAACATATTTATATGAAGTACAGATGGTCGGGTAATCGATAAAAAAAATTATCCGTGCCGGAGTGTAGATTACGAGATTAAATTTAATAGTTTGTTTGCGAGAAACCTAAACATGATGATAAACAATCGTCTTGAGATTTGCTTTAGAAAGGAAGATAAATATTTAGTCTAGACTTACAAGATAATGTCTATTAGCTAGATCGCCTTCATGTCGAAATTAGGGTCATAAAAAGGCCAGCCTTATCTTCATGCAGGATGTATATGTTTTCAGTGTTTATCCTCTATCGCGCGGGCTTGTCATGTCTATTCGTTTTGGTGCAAGAAAGGATCTAGCCGAATTATATTAACCAGCCTTGGCTCTCAATCGAGTGGTGAGAAGAGAATTGCACACCACTCCCCGTTTTCTTTCTTCTTTACTCTCGCTTCATCTCTAATTCTCTTGATCCGCCTTGGTAAATTCTCGATATTCTTTCCTATCTGATGATTCTCCAATAAGGGGAAAATGTATACATAAAATGTAGTGGAACTAACATAAATGTAAGAAAAGTGTAAACTAACCTTAAAAATTTGTAAATTAGACACCAAATTGGACGGTTAGTCCATCAGTTTTATTTCTTGAAAGAAATAAGTTTTTCATGGTGTTGGGAAAGATTTTTCGGAGTCTTTTCAGCATTAATGCCAACGGTGTTTGAGTTCAAGACGCTAAAAGCTATTTAATTTCATTACTTCAATATCTGTGTGGGTACAAACTGGTATGTAATAATCAATGCATAGCAAGCCATGACCATTGTGGTGAGACAACTGCTCAAGGTCCAATAAATCATAGAACAACTTATATGATCATTACACCACGGACTGCTGTACAGGTAAGAAGTGCATCATCCTGGGTGATTCCGTTTTCGTTGCGTAGTCAACTATTCACAATGGCGATCCTTTGCCAGGTGCTGCAATTTTTATTGCAGCAAATAATAAGAACCGTCTGTGATATAATAATATTTTTTCTACACCCGGAAAGGAATCACCCAGGAAACAATTATAGATATTTGCCGTAATATTTTAGACACAAAGCTTTCGCTTTGAAAGAAAAAGAACTGACCTAAGAGATTGCGTAATAGTCAAAATTGAAAAAGGCGGATCATTATGGTCGCGCATTATGAGCGGACAACGAAAGTCGCGCAATAAAGGATAAAAAAATTGATCTATCTTTGGAAAAGCGGATCAATAAAATCGCGCATTACAGTGCGGACCAGGAAGGTCGTGCATTTAAATAAAAAAATATATAAGCGGACCGGAAACGTCGCGCACAAAAGAAGCGGGTAACATGGCCGCGCAATGCAGAATAGCGGATTTGATAAATCGCGCATTACTGAGCGGATCGTCAGATCGCGCACATTCATTTCATTAGACTTGATAGTGACATAATGAATTGTGTTTGCTGTAGTATCCAAACATTGAAAACATGATGAAAATGGGAAATATGTCCGATTGATTGGAAGAATTAGCAGTTTAGATGTAAACAGGTAACCAGTTCGATAAAGAACTCTCGGTGGAATTCTCAATGTGTGAGCACTTTGTTTTGCGGACAATGCGTTAGAAGTTTGAGTAATTCGCGAGAAGGAAAGAATAATTTTTCGAGCTGTAATAGCTCGGTTTTGTGAGTTTCCAATCAAACAAAAAGAGAAGAAGAAGAAGTACGATAAGGATATGGTGCGTTTAGCAACGTCGCGCACTTCGATTTCGGTTACGAGAACTAATTTTGACAAGGATGTTACAAAATAGATATAAACTTCATGAATCGTTGATTTTTCTGTACCAATTCAATAAGTAGTTTAGAGTAAATTCACTGGGAAAATACCTACGTCTCTAGTATGAATCCAAGCAACCAAAAATGGCATTTTTCTAAGAATATTCACATTCTTGCTACTTTAAATTACACGCCGAAGAGAATTTATATTTACAAAAAGAAATCCGTGTAATATTTCTTGCAGCTTAGGAGAACACGTAGTTATTTGTTGACACGGGAACTACAGAACCGTTCCGAGTGAACTTTCTCGTTTTTTAGGAGTACGAGTAGATCTTTTGGCAACTTGAAAGTACAGCACAAGTTCTGCGTAAACTTTCCTGCTACATAGAAGCTGAACGATGTATTATAGAAGCTGCTTAGAAGTTAGTTCGATTGCGTCACGCAAATTTTCAAATGTGGATAAATACTTGAAAATGGACTGCTTAGAATGCCATTAATGAGCTTCGTAACATCTCCAGTATTCATCTTAGAGCAAATTCAGCAGCTAGAAGTTCTATATGGAAGATTTATAATAGAACAGAAACTGGAACAAACGTATCCCCAGCAAGCCGTATTAGTTTTATTTATTCGACCAGTTCTTCTGTTAAATTTAAAACTGGTCTACGATGCCGTTCTATTTTTTCTATATTTGAAACACGAGTAAAACACTGCTGGGGCTGCCAGTTTTTCTTGTTATAAAATCCAGATTTAAATTTTGTAACTGGCATAAATTATGCATCTAGAACTAAAACACTACTGAATATGCCCTTATATATTAAACTCATTAGTTACAGTGTGATCAGCTATCTATGTTAGATGCATTGGCTCAAAGGGTGAATGGAAAATTGATGCATTCGCTTCCAATTTTTGCGTCAAGTTACCAGCAGTATTGCACATTTTTCGAACGAATTTTTCTGAGATATTGCTGCAAAAGCGAAGCTATTGCATTCGATTTAATCACAATTAGATCCGCTATCCAAAAACTAACGTGGTGACTCCACTAATCAGATGACTTTTGATACAGTGGTCCTTATTACCGATATCACTACACGGTGAAAACCAAGTGAAGTGAATGTAGGTTTTTATCACGAAAGTCGCATCAGCTGAAAATGTAATTGAGCTTGTTGTTATTATGAACATCAAATCATCAAAATTTTGTTGGAAAAAATGATTTTTTCACTACAGTGTTTACTTCACTGAGCGTGATACAGGTAATAGGGAAAATCAAGTGAAGTGCCGTGTAAGTGAAGTGAATGTGAAAGTGGAAGTGAGAACGGTAATAAGGGTCAGTAATACTATAAATAAAATCTTTTCAAAACAGCTGTTCAAATATAGCTTTGGGACCAACTTGTGCCAGATGTATTTTTGACGATAATAAATTATTCAACAGCTTGTCATATCAGAACAGATATTCTTCACAATGTCGCGAATAGCCCAAGGGTTTGTTTGGCCATTCGAAGCTTGATATGGGGAATGGATAATAGAACTGAAATTTAAATAAACGTATCTCCAGTAAGGAAATTTTATTTATACGAACAGTTCTCTTTTTTCTGTTATATTATAATCTCAAGATTTAATTTTCAATTCACATATTATGCATCTAGAACTAAACACTCTTCTAAACATGCTTTAGTGATGGCGCATGTCAATACGGTATATGTCAGATAGATTAAGCTCAATTTTTTTTTATAGAAGAGGGTGGATGTGTGGGTACAAACTGGTATGTAATAATCAATGCATAGCAAGCCATGACCATTGTGGTGAGACAACTGCTCAAGGTCCAATAAATCATAGAACAACTTATATGATCATTACACCACGGACTGCTGTACAGGTAAGAAGTGCATCATCCTGGGTGATTCCGTTTTCGTTGCGTAGTCAACTATTCACAATATCCTTGCATTAAATTTTTTTACTTACATCGATCTTCCTTAATTTTTCCTTTCTCCCAACTTCTTTCTGCGGTAAGTGTATATTTTAGCTCTGTTATTCTAGGTGCATCACCATACTTTTTGAGAATTGTACGAAGCAATCGGCGATCAGATTACAGATGGTAAGTATTCCGTTTTAAATTTAACGCTACGGAAACAGCTTTTTGTATCGTTTCACCGTGTCTTCTAACGCCAATTATTTCTTCCTTTGTTTTCGTATATTGATGACAACTAAAAATGACATTATTTTCCCCCTTCAGAAGAGAAGTTCGGAAGAAGAAAGTGGTTCGGAGTCAATGCTTCTTGTTGTGCCGTCTCTAGAGGAATGTACGTCAAGGGTCTGGAGTTCACCACGCTTTCCGCTTCCACTAATATCGTCGCGAACGTCTCTTCGTTAGGTGTTCTGGTAGTGACCATCGCGGCAAGAGCTGTTTTTACGGATCGCACCAGACGTTCTCATGTTCCTCCCATGTGCGGCGCGCCTGGAGGGTTGAACACCCACTTCGTATGTGCGTTTGTGAAGGTTTCCGCAAGCTGTCCATCAATAATGGCTATCTGTTGTTTTAGTTCGTTACTCAAACCAATAAAATTGGTACCTCTGTCGCTCCGGATTTCCACGGGATGTCCGATAAATCGTCTTACCGCCATCTTGCATGACTCCGCAGAAAGTGCATGTGCGACCTCGAGATGAACGGCTCGGGTGGTCATGCAGGTGAACAGTGCCACCCAACGTTTAGTATTACTGCGATTTACACGTACTGCAATCGGTCCAAAGTAGTCTACGCCTACGTAAGAAAATGGTCGTTCAAACGCTTGCAGCCTAGAGTCAGGTAACGGAGCCATCCTAGGAGTTGCCAGTATAGGTTTTTTTACCTTGCACATCGCACACTCTTTAGCAACTTTTCGCACGTAGCTGCGGTATATGAAAACGCTGCCTCACCTCGTTCACGACTGTTTCTCCATTAGCATGTAGATATCGCTGATGATACCATTCCACGATCAGGCGAGTTATTAGATGTTCCTTAGGTAGTATATAGGGAATTTGGTATCAAATGAGACGACACTCGCTGCTGAGATCCTGCTATCCGAACGAATAACTCCAGCCTCATCTAAGTACGGGGAAAGTTTCCGAATTTTACTGTTTTTCTCCAATCGTTCCTGATGTCTTGATTTGTACCAATCGAAAAATGACTTTCTCGGCTACAGCGAATTCCTCCTGGGTGATTGGTCCTACGTGCCGTATCTCTTTGCCTACCGTTCGTCGCAGGTTCTGCGCGTCATCTTCGAAAACCGCTCCCATTGGATCAGCTGAGGTTTCGATGTATCTTGGTGTACCAAGAACGTTCTCAATTCCTCTTCAGTAGTTTCGTTGGTTGGACACATATCTTCACTCCAATGATTTTCGGGTAAATATAGATCCTCTGCTCCGCGGAACCACCTGCTGCTAGGAGAGAGGCACGGCCCTTTTCCTCACTTTGTTGCATCATCGGCGACGTTCTTCTTCGTTGCTACCCACCGCCACTGATCTGCATTTGTTTTCGAGAGAATCTCTCCTACTCGGCAGGCTACGAATTGACGATATCGCCGATAGTCCGAGTGTATCCACGCCAGCACGGTCCTAGAGTAGCTCCACAGTAGCGTTTTCTCAATTACTAGTGAATGACCTGCTAACATAGTTTTCATCAGACGTACTCCGATCACTGCAGCCATCAACTCCAACCTCGGAATAGACATTGCTTTGAGTGGAGCGACTTTCGATTTACCACCGACTAACGTTACACGAATTCCGTCCGGAAACACTGCTCTAAAGTATGCGACACATGCATATGCTTCTTCACTAGCGTCAACGTAAATATGCAACTGCAGTGACAGGATATCTTTTATCGAATGTTTAGGATAGTAGCATCGGGAAATGTTTATCTGATTCAGATATTGAAACATTTTCGTCCATCGTGTCCAATTTGGGGAAGTTTTTCGGGTATCGGTTGATCCCATTCGGTTTTTGCTCTCCACAGATCTTGAATAAGTATCTTACCGTGTATCCACAATAAACATAGCCACCCGGCAGGATCAAATGGGCTCATAACTACACGAAGCGCTTCTCTTTTGGTTGGATGCTCCGTGTCCACGGCCAGCGCTGTAGAAAATGTAAAAACGTCCTCTGCAGGTCTCCAGTATATTCCGAGTATACGCTCCGAACATGCAGTCTTGTCCAACTGAAAACATTTTTCTAAAGCTGGATCGATCTCTCCGACCCGTGCGAGAACTTCACTTGAATTTGAGAGCCAATCCTCCGAGTGAATGAACATGCTTGACCGCCAGAGCTATTTTCACTGCCTCTTCCACGTCGTCGGCACTATCTAAGTAGTCATCCACGTAATGCTTTCGTTTTATAGCATCGGCTGCTACCGGATATTCTACCGATTCTTTCAGCTCCGTCGAATTGGCCTTATGAATGTATCCCTTCTGTTGATATTCCTTCAGTTGTCTCCTTACACTTTCACCAATCACAGGGTCTTTTTGCATGCGTCGTTCTAGGCACTGTAGACGCCGTACGGCCAAAGCTATCCGGTAGCTATCCGGAAATTCAAAACTGTCGTATTTCCACAGAAGTCCTGTCTCGAAACGATCTCCCACTCGCTTGGTGGTTTCCGTGAGTATTCGTCTTGCTCGGTGTATTTCATTCGTTTCAGGTGGCACTACTTCCATGATTCCTAAACTTTCGACCGAAAAGAACTCCCCTACTAGCTTATGCAACGACTCATCGTGTTGACACTCACAAATGTGGAAAACATTCGCCCGTTCCGCGGGCCTGGGTCCATATATGGTCCATCCCAATCGCGTCTTTGCTGCTATTGGCTCTCCCGGTTGTCCATCGCGCAGCTTGAGTGTTGAAGTTATAATGATCGGAGAAATAAAAAGTAGCTGTTCACTGTTAGGCTGTTCAAATACAAGAGAGCCAGCTCTCAGGCTTTATTTAGTGCCAGACCTGAATCAGTCAACATAATCGATAAAAGATCGATATGATCTTTCGTTAAGATACACACAAAACTCAAGATACAACAGTTCTTCCCTTTTTAGAAAATACAAGATATCGTTATATCGAATCAACATTAATTGAAACTTTCTTACAAATTATCGAGCAATTTATTGAAATTTAACTTAAAACCTATTCCGAAAACTCAAAATTTAAGCTTATAAAAGGTGATTTTTTTGAGGTTAGGATTTTCATGCATTAATATTTGCTCAGATTTTTTGAGGTTATGATTTTCATGCATTATTATTTGCTCAGTATGCTTTGACATTTCATCATGAATAGACTTACTAACGAGCAACGCTTGCAAATCATTGAATTTTATTACCAAAATCAGTGTTCGGTTCGAAATGTGTCAAATTCGACAAATTTTGTTCAGCGATGAGGCTCATTTCTGGTTGAATGGCTACGTAAATAAGCAAAATTGCCGCATTTGGAGTGAAGAGCAACCAGAAGCCGTTCAAGAACTGCCCATGCATCCCGAAAAATGCACTGTTTGGTGTGGTTTGTACGCTGGTGGAATCATTGGACCGTATTTTTTCAAAGATGCTGTTGGACGCAACGTTACAGTGAATGGCGATCGCTATCGTTCGATGCTAACAAACTTTTTGTTGCCAAAAATGGAAGAACTGAACTTGGTTGACATGTGGTTTCAACAAGATGGCGCTACATGCCACACAGCTCGCGATTCTATGGCCATTTTGAGGGAAAACTTCGGAGAACAATTCATCTCAAGAAATGGACCGGTAAGTTGGTCACCAAGATCATGCGATTTGACGCCTTTAGACTATTTTTTGTGGGGCTACGTCAAGTCTAAAGTCTACAGAAATAAGCCAGTAACTATTCCAGCTTTGGAAGACAACATTTCCGAAGAAATTCGGGCTATTCCGGCCGAAATGCTCGAAAACGTTGCCCAAAATTGGACTTTCCGAATGGACCACCTAAGATGCAGCCGCGGTCAACATTTAAATGAAATTATCTTCAAAAAGTAAATGTCATGTACCAATCTAACGTTTAAAATAAAGAACCGATGAGATTTTGCAAATTTTATGCGTTTTATTGTTTAAAAAAGTTCTCAAGCTCTTAAAAAATCACCCTGTATAATCGAACATGCAACATGTGCAACTAAACTTTCAATATTCAAAATGATTATCCAATTTTGGTCTTCGAACTCGCTTCGATCGTCGAAGTTGCTGTTGGGTTGGGCAGATTCCTGTCTCATGTTGTTTCCTTTTAGTTCCTGGAACTCGATCGTCCTCAGGGAATCCGCAAAATTCCTCCTCACTGACAATATCTTCCGCATATCCTTTAGATCCATCCGAAACCAAAGTGGAAATCACCGAAACCAAAGTGGAAATCACCGAACATTTCGCTCGCTAGCTCTAACAACCCGAAGTTGATGACGATGCGCCATAATTTCGACGCTTCCAATGAATATCTGAAAAACATTGTGAGAATATTTTTTAGAATATGATGCTTTTATCCATCTAGCCTGATTGTGGGGATTATGGTTCTTATACCAAACTTCATCACCCACAATCAGACTATCTAAAGGGTCAGTTGACTCCTTTGCAGGACAAACGAAATGAATCATTTTTTGTCTCCAATGCAATCTGAGCACTATCAATTGGCAATTCCTTACCAAAATTAACGCTTCTTATAAATTCTGTGTCCAAATCTCTTGGAACCTCTTGTTCCAGAGGAAATCGCGAACAGAAATCCGCGTTCCCCATTTTTGCAGATTGTCTGTACTGTATATCAAATTCATAAATCGAAAGTTCCAAGACATAGCTCTGTAATCTAGTCACAAGAATTGAATTTTTCCTTTCTTTACCAAAGATACCAACCAGAGGCTTATGGTACACCCAAACCTCCGTTTACGAACACTTTTTATACGTTACCTCTTTTTACGTACCTCTTTTTACGAACCAAATCCCAAATAACGTAATCTTTTTTTACGAACCAAATCCCAAATAACGTAAACTTTTTTTACGAACCTACTTCGTAAAAAGAGGGTTTCTCATTCATCGAAAGCGATTTCCGACTCCATGGAAACTATTACAATATGGATATTTTTTGAACGGGTTTAAAGAGTAAATTCCGGAAAATGATGTTTGAGGTATTTTGAAAATCCAAGATGACGACTTCCGGTTGATTGATATTCCTCGAAAACCTATGCAATATGGGTATTTTCGGAATGGAATTGATGAGTAGATGACATAAAATGATGTTTGAAGTGGTTCTGAAATCCAAGATGGCGACTTCCGGTTTGTTGATATTCCTTGAAAACCCTTGCAATATGGGTATTTTCAGAACGGAATTGATGATTAGATGCTGGAAAATGATGTTTGAAGTGGTTCTGAAATCCAAGATGGCGACTTCCGGTTTTTTGATATTCCTTGAAAACCCATACAATATGGGTATTTTCGGAACGGAATTGATGAGTAGATGTCAGAAAACGATGTTTGAAGTAGTTTTAAAATTCAAGATGGCGACTTCCGGTTTGTTGATATTCCTTGAAAATCCTTGCAATATGGGTATTTTCGGAACGGAATTGATGATAAGATGTCGGAAAACGATGTTTGAAGTGGTTTTGAAATCCAAGATGGCGACTTCCGGTTTGTTGATATTCCTTGAAAACCCGTACAATATGGGTATTTTCGGAACGGAATTGATGATTAGATGTCGGAAAATTATGTTTGAAGTGGTTCTGAAATCCAAGTTGGCGACTTCCGGTTTGTTGATATTTCTTGAAAACCCATACAATATGGGTATTTTCGGAACGGAATTGATCAGTAGATGTCAGAAAACCATATTTGGAGTAGTTTTAAAATTCAAGATGGCGACTTCCGGTTTGTTGATATTCCTTGAAAACCCTTGCAATATGAGTATTTTTAGGACGGAATTGATGATAAGATGTCGGAAAACGATGTTTGAAGTGGTTCTGAAATCCAAGATGGCGACTTCCGGTTTGTTGATATTCCTTGAAAACCCATACAATATGGGTATTTTCGGAACGGAATTGATGAGTAGATGACATAAAATGATGTTTGAAGTGGTTCTGAAATCCAAGATGGCGACTTCCGGTTTTTTTTTTAAATAATGAAAACGGTTATGTGCCCTAGCACAAAATTTGGCTAACCCCTAAATGACCATACCTGCATCGGCCAGAAATAGTCGAAAACACGTTTTCGTTCGGCACGTCAGAAAAGACATTGCACTTCGTTGCAAAAAAAAGTGTTCTGTAAATAGCAGAAACTTTACGTCTGCTTAGCGGTTCAAATTGAACTGCCGAGTTTAGCACTAAGCAGTTCAATTTGAACTGCTCTGCACTGATGAGTCAAAGACGAAACGTAAAAATAATGAAAACGGTTATGTGCCCTAGCACAAAATTTGGCTAACCCCTAAATGACCATACCTGCATCGGCCAGAAATAGTCGAAAACACGTTTTCGTTCGGCACGTCAGAAAAGACATTGCACTTCGTTGCAAAACAAAAAGTGTTCTGTAAATAGCAGAAACTTTACGTCTGCTTAGCGGTTCAAATTGAACTGCCGAGTTTAGCACTAAGCAGTTCAATTTGAACTGCTCTGCACTGATGAGTCAAAGACGAAACGTAAAAATAATGAAAACGGTTATGTGCCCTAGCACAAAATTTGGCTAACCCCTAAATGACCATACCTGCATCGGCCAGAAATAGTCGAAAACACGTTTTCGTTCGGCACGTCAGAAAAGACATTGCACTTCGTTGCAAAAAAAAGTGTTCTGTAAATAGCAGAAACTTTACGTCTGCTTAGCGGTTCAAATTGAACTGCCGAGTTTAGCACTAAGCAGTTCAATTTGAACTGCTCTGCACTGATGAGTCAAAGACGAAACGTAAAAATAATGAAAACGGTTATGTGCCCTAGCACAAAATTTGGCTAACCCCTAAATGACCATACCTGCATCGGCCAGAAATAGTCGAAAACACGTTTTCGTTCGGCACGTCAGAAAAGACATTGCACTTCGTTGCAAAAAAAAGTGTTCTGTAAATAGCAGAAACTTTACGTCTGCTTAGCGGTTCAAATTGAACTGCCGAGTTTAGCACTAAGCAGTTCAATTTGAACTGCTCTGCACTGATGAGTCAAAGACGAAACGTAAAAATAATGACTTCCGGTTTGTTAATTTTCCTTGAAAACCCATACAATATGGGTATTTCCGGAACGGAATTGATGAGTAGATGTCAGAAAACAATGTTTGAGGTAGTTTTGAAATTCAAGATGGCGACTTCCGGGTTCTTGATATTCATCGAAAACCCTTACAATATGGGTATTTTCGGAACGGGGCTAATGAGTAGATGTCGGAAAACGATATTGGAGGTGGTTCTTAAATCCAAAATGGCGACTTCCGGTTTCTTGATATTCCTTGAAAACCCTCACAATATGGATATTTTCGGAACGGTATAGTGTTTTAAAGGAAGACCAAGTTAAAGGAAAATGGCAAAAACTTTCAAAAGATACTAATAAACCGGAAGTCACTGTTTTGCATTTGAAAACCACCTCAAATATAATTTTCCGACGTCTACTTTTAAATCTCTTTCCGAAAATACCCATATTGTTAGAAGTTTCAAGGAATATAAACAAATCGGAAGTTACCATCTTGGATTTAAGAACCAGCTCAAACATCGTTTTCTGACAACTACTCATAAATCCCATTCCGAAAATACCCATATTGTAAGGGTTTTCAAGGAATATCAACAAACCGGAAATCGCCATCTTGGATCTCAGAACCACTTCAAACATAATTTTCCGACATCTAATCATCAATTCCGTTCTAAAAATACCCATATTGCAAGGGTTTTCAAGGAATATCCACAAACCGGAAGTCGCTATCTTGAATTTCAAAACTACTCCAAACATGGTTTTCTGACATCTACTGATCAATTCCGTTCCGAAAATACCCATATTGTATGGGTTTTCAAGAAATATCAACAAACCGGAAGTCGCCAACTTGGATTTCAGAACCACTTCAAACATAATTTTCCGACATCTAATCATCAATTCCGTTCTAAAAATACCCATATTGCAAGGGTTTTCAAGGAATATCATCAAACCGGAAGTCGCTATCTTGAATTTCAAAACTACTCCAAACATAGTTTTCTGACATCTACTGATCAATTCCGTTCCGAAAATACCCATATTGCAAGGGTTTTCAAGGAATATCAACAAACCGGGAGTCGCCATCTTGAATTTCAAAACTACTTCAAACATCGTTTTCTGACATCTAATCATCAATTCCGTTCCGAAAATACCCATATTGTATGGGTTTTCAAGGAATATAAAAAACCGGAAGTCGCCATCTTGGATTTCAAAACCACTTCAAACATCATTTTCCGACATCTAATCATCAATTTCGTTCCGAAAATATCCATATTGTAAGGGTTTTCAAGGAATATCAACAAACCGGAAGTCACCATATTCAATGTCAGAACCAACTCAAACATCGTTTTCTGATATCTACTCATCAATCCCGTTCCGAAAATATCCATATTGTAAGGATTTTCAAGGAATATCAATAAACCGGAAGTCGCCATCTTGAATTTCAAAACTACCTCAAACATCGTTTTCCGACATCCACTCATCAATTCCGTTCCGAATATACCCATATTGTTAGGGGTTTTAGGCAATCTCAATAAACCGGAAGCCTCCATCTTGGATTTTGAAACGAGCCCAAACATCAATTTCTTGCACTTTCTCTTCACATCCGTTCCGAAAATAAACATATGATGCGCGGTTTCCACAATAATCACACAAAACTTTTTTTACGAACCAAATCCCAAATAACGTAAACTTTTTTTACGAACTACCTCTTTTTACGAACCCCCGTTTAGTTCGTAAATGGAGGTTTCGGTGTATGTGTATACTGTAAAACGTTGTCCATACAAATATTTGTGAAATTTTTTTATGGTACACACCAAAGCTAAAGCCTCCAGATGTAAAATAGGGTAGGATTTCTGTGCATTATTTAATGAAAAAGACGTAAAACAAATAGGCTTATCTATTCCATCTATTAAATGACCGATTACTCCACCTAGACCATAACCTGAAGCGTCCGATACTACCACCAAAGGTTTTTTTGGGTCAAAAAACTCCAAAAATTTTGTGGCCAGCAAAGCCTTCCTACCAGCCTCAAAAGCTTGACTGCATTCATCATTCCATTCATATTTAACGTTGTTTCTCAAAAGATTGTATAAATGATACAATTTTGAGGATAAATGTGGTATGAATTTGTTATAAAAATTAATCAAACCTAGAAAAGATTTCAACTCTGTCACATTTTTGGGTATTTTGGCCTTTTGAATTGTCAAAACTTTTTCTGGGCAAGGCAAAAGTCCTATTTCACTAATAACATGCCCAAGGTAACCTAATTCCGCTACAAAAAATTTGCATTTTTCTAAATTTACTTTTATATTAGCTTCTGATAATCTGTCCAGTACCAAATACACTTTCCTGATACAATCCTCCATATCAGTTCCTGCAATCAAAACATCATCCAGGTAACAAAATACATTTTCTAATCCCTTTAAAACCTGATCCATAACATGCTGGAATATTGACGCACTAGAGGAAGCCCCTTGTGGTAACCTGTTATATGTAAATAACCCTTTAATTGTATTAATAACCATAAACTTGCGGGACCGATTAGATAATGATAATTGTGTGTATGCCCCCTCAAGGTCCAAAGCACAAAAAACCTTGCAACCTGCAAGCCCCGCAAATAAATCTTGTGCAACAGGTAAAGGATAGGTATTTTATATGATACATTTGGTAATTGACACCTTGCAGTCAATTACAAGCCTTATCTCATTATTTTTTTTCATGACAACTATAACTGGAGATGCCCATTCACTCTGCTTTATAGGAGTAATAACTGTCTCATTTTCTAGCTCCGTCAAATAATCTAAAACTTTCTCCCTCAATCTATAGGGAACGTCGTAAGCCTTTTTAAAAATTGGTACATCTTCTTTTAGAACTAAATCAGCTTCATAGCCTTTGATGGGAGTAGAAAAATCTTTAGTGAAAACATTGGTAAATTTACTTTTAATACTTTGTACAACCGCACACTTGACACTATCATCTAACAAAACATTATTAACAGAAATCGAGTGAGAGAAAAAATTTCGCCATTCTGGGAAAAATACATCCAACCATGGCCGGCCTAATAATGGGGTGGAAACATTATCACAATCCAGTATCAGTAATTTTAAAATAGCTTCTTTTCCCTTAAATACAACTCTAACCGTCGCCTCACCCTCAATTACCAACTTTGCACCATTTACAACAATTAGTTGCTTGCTCGATTTCTTCAATTTATTCGTGAAAATAGAAAAGTACTGGTATTTACCCATTACCGTAACCGATGACCCACAATCTACTTCCATTTTTATGCTTTTACCCTCAATAAATAAATCAACCAAACATGGATTGCTTATATTGTGAATAGAAAATATATGCATGCATTCTAAATCACCTGAATTATCCTTTTCATCATCGCTGTCCGAGTCGTTTGCTTTCATCTTGTCCATCAGTTTGCTTAACGAATCCGAACCTGTAGAATCTACGAATTTTACCGATTCCTTCCTTAAATTCTTCAGTTTGAAACATTTGCGTTTCAAATGTCCTCTTATTCCACAAAAATCGCAGAATCGGCTCTCCGTTCGCTGTTCTTCCTCTCCTCTTCTCCACTCCGCTGGCCGGAAATGTACCTTCTTATTCCATGCAGAGCCTTTCCAGTTTTTATTATATGAGCTACCACCCAAACAACTTTTAACTGAAACCCTATTGTTTTCAATTTTATTGGCCGAATCTAAAGCAGCAGCCAATTTTCGACACGCGAACCCTGGATTTTTTTCTGTTCGTATCAGCGATGCAATTTGTTCTTCCTTTGAATTTATACCAAGAGTTTTTGCATTGGTCCCTGCTATTTCCCAAGTTGCAATCAATTTTTCAGTAGACTCAAGGATTAATTTATCTTCATTGAGTAATCTTTGTTGTAACGCTTTGTCACGTATACCAGATATAATTCTATCTCTAACAGCCGCTTGCTTGAAGTCCCCAAACCCACAAAATTCAGCTTGAAGCTTCACCGCAAGAACATAATCTTCAGCAGTTTCGTCAACCATCTGCAAACGATTATGAAACTTGAATCGCTGAATTATGTCTGATTCGGTTTTGTCGAAACGCGATTTTAATTTACTAATCATGTCTTCATAAGCAACATTAGCTAAACCGTTGTTGGGAAAGAGTAATTTTAGCTCTGAGAAAACAGCAGGACCGCTTAGGGTAATAAAATGGGCTTTCTTATTTTTGTCGTGAATACGACTTACTTTACTATGGGGCGCCTTTTCAAAATTTACCCTCTGAGAGAGTGATAAGTTTTTGATCGTGAATATCTCCTGTTATATCTAACGAATCAACTTAATTCTTGTTACATGAAATCGGAAATATGATCACAATTTTATGATAAAATATTCAGTTATGTGACATAATCTAAAATAGTTCAAAATTAAACTTTTCTGAAATATTTGGTATGAACGAGTATCAAAGAGGATAATTCATATGGCGCGTTTGCCTTTCTCGTATTTTGAAAGCTCATAGCTCAGTGATCTGTAGAAGGATTTATATAATCTAACTACCAATAGAATCGAAAATCTTCAACTTGAACGTATATTACAACAATATTGAAGTTTTTCAATAGTACACTATTGAAAAACCTGTTTGATTTAACCCATGACAGCACCAGCCAATCAGAACGCGAGATGTCTGCATCTATACAAGAGCATCCATATAAAAGTTGAATGGTTCACTTTTCCTACCATTTGCTGAGCAACTCTTCCCGAAACAAGACACACGACAGCAACATCGAGGACCTGTCGTCTCATTGTTTCCCGATATGAATACACGAGACACTGTTAGCACAATGACACCGAAAAAGGCAGCCAAAAAGTCCAGCAAGGCCCAATGCCGAAACAAGACACACACGAGAACCATCTCAGATCTCAATATTTCCTACCAAAAGATTCATCAAGATGGGAGTTAAAATAATTTGCACCGTCACTAACACATTCAATTACGAACGGCAATGCGAAAGTGATGATTTTGAACACATCTTTATACTAGTTTACAAATATGCCGTGTGAAACAGAGTTGCCACAGATCAATATGTATTTTTGTCGCGAGTACTTTAGTATGCGGCCGAAAACAAAAATTGTTAGAACAAATGTTTCCACTTGATTTGCGCATTCTACTTTCCAGGCGTATCAGAACTGGCTAAACTTAAAGCAATTCTAAATATTTCTTTATCACAGTGATGTGGTCATCCTGAAAAGGACGGGGTTTTCAACGGATGGCCAGCTGCAGATGGCGAGGGATGATTTTCGTTTTCGTTGTCATGGGCAGCGTTACCGGTCAACTCCAACACTTCGGCAACCAAGTACTCCATCACTGCCGCCAGATAGACCGATGCACCAGCACTAACACGCTCGACGTAGTTCCCCTTCCGAGACAAACGATGGATTCTGCCGCCAACTGGGCACTTCAGACCAGCACGGTTTGAGCGGGACTTTACCTTGCCCTTAATTGTTCCTCCACAATATGCTGTTAACAGCTCGACGACCCATTCAGAATTACTGGCTGCCGCTCTGCTAACTCTCTCTTTTATATCGTTTCACTGTTTCCCGTTCTGCGTATAGGAAAGGAATTCTAACAAAGGGGACGTCCTACCGTGCTACCACTAGCACGTATAAAAGTAAATGTGATGTGAGAAATAGCGTCATTTTAGTTAAAGCAGCTACTCTGTACGTACGAGACACCATCAGAACGATGGCTCCGAAAACAGGTAGAAAAGCAGATTTGTACCGTCCCTAACACATTCAATTACGAACGGCAATGCGAAAGCGAATGTGATGATGTTCAACACATCTTTATACTAGTATGGGGTCGTGTGAAAATATGCCATGCGAAACAGGGTTGCCATATATACAGGTTAATCTGTATTATTATTATTACTATCATTATTATTATTAGAATCACTCTTGCATACCGAAGATCGTAGATACATTTCAGACCAGGCCATTGCAATTGTCTCGTACTGAAATTTCGAGAAGAATCAAATATCTTCGAACTTCATAGCTTCAATAAAAATAAACTACAAATTTGTCGTACCTAGCTTCCTATATTAGCAAATTAAAAAGGAATTGTTTCAAGTTTGGAATATATAGTTGTAGAATAGTAGCTGTTTAATGTAACTAATCTGTACTTTAATGTAGGTGTATCGCTTCAAATTCTATTGAGCTTGAGCTTGAGCTTGAGCTTGAGCGACCACCCCTGGTTGCTACTCCGTTACATATCGGGATTAGCTGAAATTGTACAGGGAGTTTCTAGATGATCCGACCTGGGACTGGTAAATCATCCTTCAATGTACATCTTCTGGTAACGCAAGAATTCATTGATCAGTACCGGCGCCGGCCAGGCCCGAACGTAGATCGTCTAAGGAATGGGAAGGGATGTTAGTCTAACACTTTGTTGTTACTAGAGGCCGTATATACTACTGCACACTCCACAAGTGTCACGGGAGAAGGATATTTGTTAGTAAAAATTTCAGTATTGGTATTATTCGCGTGCGACTCAGTATGTTCCGGTTTCAAGATGCTCGGATGCACCACTAAACTCACTGACTTCCCGAGTGAACGTTTCAACAATATCCTATATTAAAGTCCCGGAAAGTCTTGATTCACAACTCTTATTCGAGGAAACTTAAGAAAAATTTGCAATACTATCGCGTAAAGAATAAAAACTTCCCTATTTTTTATAAAGGAAATTACGTGATACAAAATAAACGAGTGAATAGGATTTAGACAAAATAGTTGGTTTATTGCATTGTTTATTTGGAGCAGGGAAAGCCCGGTGGAGTTAGTTTCTGTCAAACTTGCGCTCCAACAGGCATAAAACCTCCTCATCTTTAGCATCAACAGATTACAATCATCCAAATAATACATTCTAAACAGTTCTTATAAAATCACTTTAAATCACCAAATAAAGGTCAACAGATTTCACGCGCGTCTTGATTCTGTATTATTTCCGCTTTATTATTTTAAATTTTTATTAAAATTATTAATTGGTTACATTGGTTGATCTGGGCAGCCGGCTGCCGAGAAAAATTATAATTTATTGTTTGAAATGATAATATCAAGTGTTTTTTTACTATGTATTCAAAATACCGATATATGTCATCTCTGTTATTAACTTTGTAATATCAACGGATTTGCGCAATAGTTGATTTTTATCATTCAATGAATAATCCTGAAAGACAATCAATAACATGGATAAGAAAACATTCCAAATAAAACTATTCTCCGAAGCTAGACGGAAATTGATAGGTTGAATGAAGAAATAATTTAGCAAAATAGAGTAATCAGAAGTGAAACATTGAAAATATCTGATAACTGAAAAGAAAAAGAAACTCCTGCAATTGTCGCCTTTTACGACATGGAAGCAGGAACCCAGTGAATCTATTCTTGGTTCATTTTTTTCCGCCGGATTCCACACGGCATCTAGGCTGGTACTGTCCGGAGAGAGCTAATAGGTTCTATCAATCTCCTAGTGGACCCCAGCCCTAATCTGTACTTTAATGTAGGTGTATCGCTTCAAATTCTATTAGTGAAAAAGAGGAAAGCTTGCACAATTCATACAATCAATCAACTAACTGGTATTCGGAAAAGTGATGGGAGCGTGTCAGTTTTTTCGTATTCACGACATCCAGTTATGTCTCTGACATTACTCACCCGCCTTTTTTTCATTTTTCACATCATTCATCAAAAAAAATCCAAGACGCTCAACCCACTCAGTAAAGGACGAACCCTTACGATAAGGTTCAATGGTAGCGGCCATATTAAACTGAGCCATACCCTAAACAATAGTGCTTATCACAAAAGATTCAAACAAAAGAAATAAAACAATTCGCTTACCAGAATATTCCTGTCTCACTCCTAAACCGTCAACAAAGCGATCTTAAGTGGAACTAGCGTGCAAAATTTTTCCACAAGCGTTTCCTTTTTAATTTTTGTCTTAATTCAAATCCACCAGTCAACTAGAATTTTCTATCCTGGTTGTCGATATGACAGCCAAACAAGCTGGAACAACGCTATCAAACTATTCCAAGGATGACAATAATCGACCTTAAATGAAACGAGAAAAAAAACTCCGACAAAGAAAATCAGATGTAATTATACTTATTATTTTTTTTTTGCATTTTAATCCTTCAGTGTATACTCACGCTCACCGTAGCGATGGCTACCGCTCAGAACAATTATCCGAACCGCGTGCAAAATGGCGTATCATGCAGTCCGCCGTCTTCTGCAGTGAGAAAAATTATAAAATTCACGCACAATTTTCTTAGCGCTCTTCCTGAACACCGGAATTGGTAACGCTCCAATAATGTTGAATAAATTCGTTTACAAAATTGCCTCAAAACTATAGGCACCGTCAGTATAATATATATATTTTTTAATTGTTCTAGACCGTCCACCACCGCTGGTCACTTTTCACTAGTCGCCAGTTATAATGATCGGAGAAATAAAAAGTAGCTGTTCACTGTTAGGCTGTTCAAATACAAGAGAGCCAGCTTTCAGGCTTTATTTAGTGTCAGACCTGAATCAGTCAACATAATCGATAAAAGATCGATATGATCATTCGTTAAGATACACACAAAACTCAAGATACAACAGAAGTCACATGAGCGTTGTCGTTTCCTATCAAGATACGAGGAAGGGCGCAATTATAGTCTTCGATCGGCAGACCCTTTAGATAGGGGAAAGTTTCTGCTAGCTTCGCATATCGAAGTGTTTGTCGTGGGAGATCCAATTTACTGACGGTTCGTACATCCGACAAAGAGTATCTGATGTCCCCCTTATTGCCAGTGATTTCCAATGCGACTCGTTGAGAACTAGCTTTCGATCTCTTCACGTTGGCTGTCCACTGTAAACATAACGGCTGTGGATCTCCGGTTTCGTCCAACTGTTTCAATACATCTTCATTTCAGTGTTCTCTCTGATCCGTCATCCAAAAAGGCGTAAACCGACATGGATCGGTTATTTCCGTGTAAAGTTACGGGAATGATGCGAAATATGCCTTGGAACCGCTTGACTCGTCTTCCACAGATTCTCGCTGGTGCTGACCCTTCGACAGCATGCTATGATCAATTTTCCTGGCGGAGTCTGGCTTAGGAACACTTGTTTCATTCTGTGAGTACAGCAATGGGTGATGCCGCCGGTGACATTCGTTGATATCGCAATACTAACGACTCTTGCATGGGCGCTTTCCATGAGCCCCTAAACACAGTCGGCACAGGTCTAAATGCTATATTATCTTCCAGCGTTCATCAACCGTTTCCTGTTCGAATTCAGGACATTCCTTCACCCGATGATCCGGGTTTTTACAAATCATGCACGTTGGAATATTAAAGGATGTCGAATTATAATCGGTTGCACTTTTCTCATCCATCCCGACCTCGTGCTCCATCACGTCTGCACCGCAAAAGTTTTTATCCTTCCCGGCACTCTCTTTTGTCAACCGTTGCTGTTGTTGCGTTCTCAGATCGTATTGCAGAGTTACGTCAGCTGCGGCCCGCACTAAGGTCTGCATGTATTGCGAAAACGCGCGAAGATTTACTACTCTACAGCGCTGCTTATATAATGACCAATCCAGCTTCATTTGCACCGGAAGTTTCTCTACCAACTCGAATAACAACATCGGATTGTTGAGATGTGCTTCATGTCCTCCAGCCTACAAATGATCACTAAATTGCTGAACTGTAATACCGAATCCGATCAAAGTGTCCAGTTTATCCTGCTTTGGCGCCGTGGTTCCCCGAATCTTCTGCAACAATGCATGAATCAACAACTCTGGCCTACCATATAGCATTTCTAGCGTGTCTAGAACATACGGAACACCCGTAGGCAGCAACAAACGACTTCTCACTGACTCAAGAGTGGGTCCCTTCAGACATCGTTGCAATCTTGCCAAATTCTCTGCGTCTGAAAAGCCACACGTACGTGTAGAGTTTACGTATGAACTAGCAAACAACGGCCAGTCTTCTGGGTTTCCTGAAAATGTTGGTAACTCTTTAGCCATCACATGCCTTGCAGCCAGTTGTTGTGGTGTTGGTCCCAGATATGTCTGCTCGCCTTCACATGAATCTTGTTCGTCTTGAGCCTGGAAATCGTTGACCGCTGATTGTTCTTGCCAAACGGATCTGCCTGAAGATCCATACTGGTTCAAGTTCACAGAAGGAAACGATTGATCAGCATCGAACCGCGATAGCATTGGCACTTGACCTGTTCCTTGACCGACACAACTGCGATCGACTCCAGATAGTTGTAAAACATTTGAAAGCCCGAAATAAGGATTTCTAACACGCGAATCAACAATCGAGTTGCCGACAGGAGGCCGACGCAAATGTATTGCAGCTCGTTGTTGTGGTGTCTGCTCGCCTCCACCTGAATCTTGTTCGTCTTGTGCCTGGGAATCGTTGACCGGTGATTGTTCTTGCATAAACGATCTTCCCGGAGATCCATACTCGTTCAAGTTCACAGAAGGAAACGATTGATCAGCACTGAACCGCGATAACACTGGCACTTGAACTGTTCCTTGGTCTAAACAACTGCGATTGACTCCAGATATTTGCGTAACATTTGAAAGACCGAAATGAGGATGTCTAACACGCGAATCAACAATTGAGTTGCCTACAGGAGGCTGACGGAAATTGGAGCATGCACGTAAATTATCTCGCTGTTGGGACACTACTCGGGTGATAACAGTGCTAGGTCCCGGTAGAGCGGGGACAGTCGGCGAAACAGTCGACTTGTTCTTATCGGATGGGGGTACAATATTGGTTTCTACTCTACCGATAGTCTCTCCTAACGTAGGTTTTAAAGCTTGCTGCCCTATCGAGATATCTGCTAACGCCTGTTCTAGAATACCTGCGATAATGCTAGCTGGTTGTAGTGTGCCGTCCTGCTTACCACGTATTATAGTCAATGTCGTTGCTTCTTCATTATTTGAGACAGTAGCCGAAGCCGTTTGCTTCGGAGCCCCCATCGTTGAGTTACCTGCATTCCATTGTTGCACCTTACTAATAGAACTCTGGGCTGAAGTAATGCTCCGGTCGTCTTCATCGTCCTCACCTTCCAGGTCTATAACCTCTCGTAGACGAAATGACTCGTCAATTATCTCCTCCTCTAACTGAAGTTTACGCTACTCAAACTCCGCTTCCTTTTGCTGCTTCTCTTGCTCCATTCTTCGCGCATATTCTCGTCTTTCAAGCTCGATGCGCTTCATCTTCAAAGCTTTTAGTGCTTCCAGACGTTCGAGTTGCAAGCGAGCTTTCTTTGTTCTTACACTATTTGATGATGATGTAGATCCTGCTTGGCTAGTAGCAGGGTTTGGATGAATGAAGCAGTGAAGATGAATATACATGCTTCACGGTGTATGATATTCATGAATATACCTGCTTTATGAACCATGTCGCTTTTGAGGAAGCGTGAGCCTTGTTGCTTTATTGAAGTGGCTGTCCATGCACGAGAATAGAAGAGAGCGAACAATATTCACCCCTACTACTGTTTCTCCTTCTCTCGGTAAGAGAGAAGCACTAGCCCCATAATTCACTGCAAGCAAATTAGCTTCACGGTGCAAGATAGTGATGAAGATTATATATTCAGTTTTCGCTAGCAGACTGATGACTGGCTCTTAACTGTCGCATGTTTCTTCGAGGTACGAACGCGATTCACATTTGTTTATACAGAATTACACATACAGGTGTGCACTGCCACCGCTCGAGCGTTTATTAGAGTGAAGGTTTTGCTGTAATGGTAACATGTGTTTCTTACAGCTCTCGAAGCTCATTGCAATTGAAAAAATGTTCAACGCGGAATACTGATTAAAAGACTTATTTTTCATCCTACTGGTTGATTACCTATCATGCATTACTACGATTAAACCCAATTAAACACTATTCAGCAGGAATTTGATTAACACAAGTAACAAGAGTTCAGGAGCTAGTTTCTCTCTAACAGCCAGCAAACGAAGCGTTTGTTTGTTTGCAGTATTTGGTGAGATCACCAGATCGCCATTGCGAATTGGTTCGCTCCTGTTACTTCTGTTTATAATATTCAAGTATAACTAAGAATTCTTACCCTCTACTAACTTGACACGAGTTGAATAAGTGATATGCAACAGTTTTCGTGGCATAAAGTCATCATTAACAGCGTTCGCGTCGGAGAGCCAGTCATCAGCCTGTTAGCGAAAACTGAGTATATAATCTTCATCACTTACTAGCCCCGTGAAGATCGTTAGCTTGCAATGAAGTGTTTGTGAGAAGAACGACGTTCAGGACCACGAGAGAGCAAACTATATTCACGGCTACTGTGCTTCATGAAGACTCTAATACCAGCACACTATACCATCTGTGCATATGTGGAATATATTTGCTTCCACTAGCGTTTTGTTTGTGTGGTTCTTTTTGGCTGGAAAGGCGTCCTCTTTGTGAGCGGTGGAATTGTTCGCTCACAATGCAATGGAAACTATATATTCATTCACCGGTGAATGAATATTCCAAACCCTGGCTAGTAGCCTTGGCTGGAACAACATCCTGCAGAATTTCTGCCGATGGTCTCTGACAACTTGGACATGTGAACGGTCTGTCTGGTTCAGCAATGCTTTCGTTCACACCCACGCATGCGTAATGCCACCACGAACTTTAATGACAATAGCTTACCATCTGGTCCGTGTCTGGTTCGTTGCAACTCTTGCAGTGCGTGTCCGTGCTAAGATTACCACTGTTCGACATTATTACCAATTATGTAGAATCAATCTTTTAGAATGTTGGGAAAGATTTTTCGGAGTCTTTTCAGCATTAATGCCAACGGTGTTGGAGTTCAAGACGCTAAAAGCTATTTAATTTCATTACCTCAATATCCTTGCATTACATTTTTTTACTTACATTGATCTTCCTTAATTTTTCCTTTCTCCCAACTTCTTTCTGCGGTAAGTGTATATTTTTGCTCTGTTATTCTAGGTGCAGCACCCTACTTTTTGAGAATCGTACGATGCAATCGGCGATCAGATTACAGATGGTAAGTATTCCGTTTTAAATTTAACGCTACGGAAACAGCTTTTTGTATCGTTTCACCGTGTCTTCTAACGCCAATTATTTCTTCCTTTGTTTTCGTATATTGATGACAACTAAAAATAACATTATTTTTTCCCCTTTGCGAATGACAACGGGATGTAGTGGTTTGTTTCCGTTACACCGTTTGCTTACACCGTACGTAAGGGTTTGGTACAGTACGCTGCAACACATGGTGTCCTCCAGAGAGAAGCAACTCAACAGTAACAGATTCTCACAAAATTGATGAGAATCTTAACAGAATAGCTGTTTCCAAGCTATCAAGTAGAATCCGACGGACGGTCGGCAAACTAAGTTTCCAACGGATAGTTGGAAAATTACCGGCTAGACAAGGCTGGTGCAAACCAAATCGGCAACGGAGCTGGTGAACCGACGGGCTGTCAGAAGTTTTACCAGTCAGTTTAGAAAATTACCGGCTCAACAAGGCTGGTGACCAACCGGCACAGACGCTCAGCGTTGCCTGGTTGCCAGATTTGTCTGGAAAATGCCAGATTTTTCTCGTTTCGCCAGACACTCAAACTAACCAGATCTTTTGCCAGATTTTCCAAATTTTCCCAGATTTTCCTAGATTTTGTCAGATCTCGCTTGATCTTTACGGTTTTGGCCTCAATACGATAGATGAGGAGACCTTTTTTTCTTCTTTTTTGCTCACTGAAAATGAAGTCTGGCAAAAATTTCCTTGTATATAGTAGACCCAGACAAATCCAGATAAATTTTTGAGTTTTGACAGATTTTTGAAAAAATAACCTGGCAACTCTGTATACGCTGGTGATTGAATCCGACGGACGGTCGGCAACCTAAATTCTCCAACAGATAGTTGGAAAATTACCGGCTCAACAAGGCTGGTGATCAACCGGCACAGACGTTGGTGATTGAATTCGACGGACTTTCGGCAACCTACACCCTCCAATGGACAGTTGGAAAATTACCGGCTCAACAAGGCTGGTGAACTACCGGCGCAGACGCTGGTGATTGAATCCGACGGACTGTCGGCAATCTAAACTCTCCAACGGACAGTTGGAAAACCGGCTCAACAAGGCTGGTGCAAACCCAACCGGCAGCGGAGCAGAAATTTTATTCGACGGACGGTTGGATCAAAGTCACATCTCTGGAAATAAGGCAAGTAAATGGATACTTTTTTATATAAGAAAAACAAAAATGGTCACTGTCCACTTTGCGACAAATCAGATAATGAAGATGCAATGGTGTGTTGCGATGAGTGCGATTGTTGGTTACACCAACGATGCGTAATTCTCGAGAATTTACCAAAAAAACGAATGAAATGTTCAAAGCACAACGACATGCAATTTCTGAGATACTCAGTTCATTCAAAAATGAATTCATTCTACCGGGTCCATCTGGTGTGAGTGATTCAAACAGAGGAGTGGATTCTTCTGAAAAATTAATAAAAATCATAGCGAGACAATCTATGATGGAACTGCCGTACTTTGATGGGTCATATAAAGTATGGCCTAAATTTAAAACCACCTTCGAAGAAACTACAAAGGAAGGTGAGTTTTCGGATCTAGAAAATCTTTATAGACTCCAAAAATATTTAAAAGGGGATGCCCTAAAATTAGTTGATCCTTTGTTGTTAGATCGACGAAACGTTCCAAAAATAATGGAAGTTTTAAAACAACAACTTGGTAGTGTTCGCCAAATTTATGAAGGGTTACTGAAAGACGTGCTTACAATTAAAAGTCCGACTTTCGACATCCCCAAAACAAAGATCGACTTTATTACAGCAGTCGAAAACCTGGTAACAAATATTAAAGCTATATATCAAATTGATTATCTTAAGGATCAAAGACTGATCAAAGATTTATCAGCCAAACTTCCTACCAATCTTCATCAACAATGGTTGAAGCATGAAATTGATAGGGAGGATGATTCTGTCTATAGTCCACCCACCTTAGAAATATTCTGTAATTGGCTGATTCCACATAAAAGGCTTGCGACGATGTTGCAATATAAAAAAGAGAAAAAACAATAAACCCCAAAACTAAAGAACGTGTATTCGCTCAATTAGATGGTAAATTTAACAACAAACAAAAAAGATATAAATGTTTTACTTTTGATCTGAATCACAAAACTACGGAATGTTCGGTCTTTAAGAAGATGAGCGTTAAAGATCGAAAGGAAATTTAAAAAAAATTTGTTTCGGTTGCTGCAATTTTTTCAATCACTTTAAGAAAGATTGTAAATTTTCTCGGCAATGCAATATCGGAAATTGTAAACAGAATCATCATCCCGCATTGCATGAAAACTTTAAACAAATTTCAAACAAGGATAATAATACTCCAAATATCAACAATCAGATTAATCATCATAATAAAATAGATAATGAAGTTTATTATCAAATACGACCAGTTACGTTAAGAAACGGAAAATCAAGAACTAAAATTCTTGAATCGTTTGACTTGGGATCATCTATAAGTTTACTATTGAAGGAAGTCAAAAACGATATTGATTTGGCGGGTAAAAAAAGGCCATTTGTCACTTACTTAGACAAATGGTGAAATACAAGAGGATGAAGAAAGTGAAGAGGTCTCGGTGCGTATAACCGGATCTAGCAATCGATCCTACATGTTAAGAAATGTACGGACAATAGAGAAGATGTGTTTACCGTCTCAATCGATTAATATTGCAGACTTAAAGAAACGGTATCTTTATTTATCCGACTTGGAGTTGGAAGGATATAAAGATGGCAAACCAAAAATACTACTTGGTTTACCTCATGCTTACATGATTCAGAGTTTTGAATCTAAATCTGGCAGATTTAACGAACCTATTGCCAATAAAACAAGACTAGGGTGGGTATTGTATGGAAGAAAAACAGGCGAACCAAGTAATACCCATACCGTAGCCGTGCATCAAGAATTGAATAAAGAGGAAACCTCTATAGCAAAAATGATGCATAATTATTTTTCTATTGAAAATATGGGGGCAAAATTTACAAATAAACCGCTTGTATCGAAACATGAAGAAAGAGCACTAAGTATTATGGAAAATACTAGTTATGAAAGTGGCCAGTATGAGACCAGGCTTTTATGGAAGGAAGATGAAGTAGAAGCAAAAAAATACAAACAGTTTGTAGAGCTAAGAATTAGTGAAATATTAGACAGTACAACCGTGTACCAGTGGCGATGGGTTGATACAAAAAATAACCCGGCTGATGGAGCAACTAAGTTCATAAGGTTCAATTCTAAATGGAAGGATAAACCGATATTTCTGAAAAGTGATGAATTATCTTGACCTAATTCGAGTATAAGATTAGCTACCACCGAAGAACTGAAACCTATACAAACATTACAAAAGGTTGAAATACCTAAATTTAGAAACATTAACATTGACTGGTGTTCAGACTGGAGAAGATTGAAAAGGTCAATTTGTTTAGCATTGAATTAATTAGATCGGCTCTATTAAAAAATAAAGGCATGATCCACACACAAATTATTTATCAAAGGAGAAATTTGATGAAGCAGAAATACTTCTTATAAGAAAGGCACAATGGGAATCGTTTCCATCAGAAATGTCTAAATGGTATCTATATCTTCAGATAAGTGAAAAAAGTTCGCCTAAAAATCTAACGCCCTTTATGGATGATAATGGCATTATGCGATGTAAATGACGTATAGGAAATGCGGAAGCATGTTCATATACGGCAAAACAGTTCCACTGCAACTATCGGGCTAATCGGACGCTAGTTCGTGTTTCTCCAGTGGTGTGGTGAATTGTTTTATTCCGCTTTCAAGGTCATTCCGTATTCTATTGTCGGCATCAGTGCGGTCGAGTGATAGTTCGAATTAATCCGTCCTCAAGGTCGATTATGAGGTGTGTAAAGAAGCACTGTGTGGTACTGTTAGCCAGCGCCCGCTGGGCGCTCCCGCTATACACTAAGGTCTCTTTTAACACGGTATTTTTTCGCACGGTTTTTTATACACGGCTTTTTTACACGGATTCCGGAATTAACACGGTTTTTATTTGCGCGGTTTTCGCAATTAACACGGTTTCTGATGAGAGTTTAAAAAGCATTATCATTTGTTTTTTGAGAAAAATTTAGGGGGAACAGGTTGTCTGTAAGAAAACGATTTTGAGAGCTAATTTGAAATTTAACTACAATCATTCACCTAGCAATTCACGAGATCATTGACCGTCGTTCCATAAAATGAATTATCAGTCTTCAGGTTTTGAATCCCTGTCGTAAATTACTTCCGCTCAGTTGTGGTGTATGATGTCAGCATCTTCATTGATATAATCGAGAATTTCGTAGGGTTGAAGAAATAGTCGGGTTTACTATTCTGTTCAACTCTTCATCCCCATTTGAATGATATAGCTCTAGTAGTATTAGGGGCCGTCCATAAAAGACGTGACGCCGCAAGGGGGGGGGGGGGGTGTTTCATAAACAGGGGGAGGGGGGAAGGCTTTTGGAATGTGACGTCCAATATTTTCAATGGGCGCATTTTTGAAATACCTAATTATATTACTGCTTTGCCCTATTTCCTGAAAAAATCTCCATAATAAACGTTTACATTCTATAGGAAAACGTGTATTTGTTGATGTAAAAGCTTCTTCTTGTAAATTCGGAAATGAGTGATGCAGGAAATCATTTCTGTTGTGATCAGCAAAAGTGCACGGAGGAGCGAGTAAATTAGCGAAATTAATGAATTTTGCCAAATATGAGTAAAAAAAAAAGATGCCTTCAAACGGTTTAACTTAAGTTATGCACTGACAATTTTTTCAGTAATTTGATTTCTAGCATTGATAATAATATATCATAAGAATTTCTCTTATCTGATTCTGATGCAGTTTATTCAATTGTACGCCATTTGAAAAAGGGCGGGAGATCAACGATTTCAGACGTAGATCATGTCATGTCTTATCTTGATCATATGTGATTTTCCTCCACCAACATTAAAGCTTATCGAATCATCCAATGATTGAACTTACATAAATCAAGAATCATTTAAGCTCAAAATCACTACCCATTGTGTGACGGAAGATCAGTACCGATATTGATCGATGTGATTTAAATTTCAACTGATAATGAAAAGATTCTCCGGCAGTGATCTCGTTTTGATGAGGTTTTGGTCTTTATTTTCTCAGCCCTGTATGCTACACTAAGGAAATATTATTCTTTACCTAAAACAACAATATATCTATATCGATTTTTCCCTCATATTTGTATGGTTTGTCATACATATTGAGAATGTATTGAGATGAATTTTATTTATTTTGAATTCGTGACATGTGACATAGGGGGGGGGGGGGGGTTTCTCTGCTTCTGTGACAATTTTGACAAAGGGGGGAGGGGGAGTAAAAAATCGTCAAAAAAGTGTGACGTATTTTATGGACAGCCCCTTATGATTTACGCCGATGAAACGAGTTACTTCAGCATGACACATAGTAATACCTTTTCTAATTTGATCCATATTCATCTCTATGAATTCTTCCCCTTTAATTCTGTCGCAACGTGCATAGATATAGATCTTCATCCAATACCCATGTCTTCCTACTCAGTTTTGTTGAAAATGACTATCAAGATCGTTAGGGTTTACAATACATCGCAACTTCGGAATTGAAAAGAATTTATTCTCAAGCTTTATTTGCAGTGAAAGTATTTATGGGTGGTATTATCAGCACTTCTTTAGTCGAACGTTCTAAATTGTACGTATTATCGTTCTTTTGAAAACCGAATTCATT
Organism: Malaya genurostris; assembly: GCF_030247185.1. Classification (NCBI taxonomy): domain Eukaryota; kingdom Metazoa; phylum Arthropoda; class Insecta; order Diptera; family Culicidae; genus Malaya; species Malaya genurostris. The sequence continues at coordinate 158,557,866 of NC_080572.1, forward strand.
AAACAGAAGGCATTAGCCATTTAGATTAATTTGCTTATCGTACAACGTGTTTCCTGAGTGTTCTAATTTTACTATTTTTACCTACAGCTGTTAGCGGAATATATTCAATAGTTGCACTATTTATGTACCATTTAATTCCACTATTTCACTGTCACGTTATTACGCTTTCACAAAGTCACTATACTTTAATGAAGCATAACAAACGTTACAATACAGATACGCGTATTTCGGAATGTTATTTACATCCTTCTTCAGTGTATCGGTTTTATAAGTTTGTTCTAATTTTAATTTGTCATCCAATGTGTTTTATCAAGTATGACTAGACCTACTTGATATTGATATTGTTTTTATTGTGAAAAAACAGTTACATTTTATCAAAAACAAAACAAATACTCAAATTTACGGTTTTTGGAATTATTACGTCAAACTTTCCACTTGTTTTTTTTTTTGCACGATTTCCGCAATTAACACGGTTTTATTTTACACGGATTTTTTTAAACACGGTACGTAGCCCCCGTGTAAAAAGAGACCTTAGTGTATTGTCAACAAATACATTGAACAATGTATAGTGAAAAAACGTGCAAGGTTCCATTGTACAGTACAGAAAGCGACTGCAAAAAGGTGCTTTTTCCTCTAGGAGGTTTTTTGCACATTATTGATAAGGAATATTCGCCGATTGCCTTGGACCGAGCCTTGTCGGCCGTTCACCCTTTGAGAGCTAAAGTTAAGTATTTTTTTCTTTTTTTTCTGTTGTTCAACACCACTACATTTGTCCTCCAATATTTACCCGCACGGACACATTTCCGTGCCATGACAAAAGGCACAGAATTGCCTGACCTCCCTCCAGATGACAAAATGGAATCATCTGATAGCCAAAAATCTCGTGTTAAAAATTATCCCGATAGGCTTGCACTTCCCGCCGGACCGTATGCGGTTTACATCCGGACCAAAGCAAACGGAAAAAATTGAACATCCTTAGATTATCTGAAGACCTCAAGTCGCGATATTCTACAATACAAAAGATTGAGAAAGTACGCCCAGACAAGGTTAGGGTCTTGTTATCCAGTGCAAAACAGGCAAGGCAATTGCGTTCAGTATCGACCGCTGAGAATGGGACTAAGTCCTATATCCCATCAGATAATGCAATAAATACCGGTGTATAAAGTGTGGAGGAAGTCATGCGGATAACTCCTGCAGTGCAGACAATGAAAAGTTTCTCTACTGTAAAGGACTATTCACACATATCCGGTCCGGTTCAGTGCCGGCATAACACCGTGCACGGATACTGATATTATTTCATTCGTTTTCTATGCGCGCATTCACACCTATCCGGCACAGTGCCGTTTCAGTGCAGCTCGCCGTCAGTATCGCGTCCGTCCGGCAAACTCAAATTCGTCGTCACCGATATTTTTCATTTTCACTGAAGTCGGTATGTCATTGCATTGGCTGTGCCGGAACGGAAACAGCACGGAAACGGAACGGAAGGGTACCGATAAAAAAGAACACTGACGGCGCACTGAAGGCACTTTCACTGAGCCGTCACGGAACTGAAATGTGTGAATAGTCCTTAAGGAGGGACCGCATGACCGCTCTGATTGACCCGTGTTCAAATTGCGTAAGGATAAAATCAAGCGTTCACTCAAGCAACATTCCAAACGCTCATTTGCGGAAATGTTGAAATGTGCTACGCCACCTACCGAAAATCCTTACGCTTACTTGTCAACTGACGAGAGCGAATATGATGACCCCCTCGAAGGTACATCTTCGGCTATCCCTCATAGCTCATCAATCAGAAAGAGAAGAAATAAATCTTCTCAAAAGCTCCCTAGTAAGGATTCGAAGATGTCCTCTGATGAGTCTCGAAAAATTAAAACAACTGGTAGTGATGGCAAAAAAACCGAAGAAAAATGCTCCAGGCCTTGGAAAATTAAATTCTGAGCAAGAATTTCCATTACTTCCTGGGACTTCAAAGCCCTCGAAAGTTCCTAAAGATCAGTCAGAAAATTTACCAGATACTGGGTTTGTTAAATTCTCTGATATTATGGACTGGATCATATCTACTTTCAATATTTCTGAACCTCTTAAAAGCCTGATAATGGCTTTTATTCCTACAGGAGTAAAATGGCTCCTTCTTTCAGAGATTGTATCCTTCGATGGCTAAGTCACCCAAAGAGGTCACGGATACAATCACTGTTATACAGTTGAATTGTAGAAGTATCATTCCAAAAATAGATCCTTCCAAATTTTTACTAAATAATCTGAAATGTGACGCATTTGCATTGTGCGAAACTTCTGAAATACCCTTTAACTTTCACGATTTTAACATTATTCGTCTGGATCGAGATAATCCCTATGGAGGAGTACTTTTAGGGATCAAAAAGTGCTATTCTTTCTATCGCATTAACCTCCCCTCGATACCAGGTGTTGAAGTTGTCGCATGTCATGTTACAATCAAAGACAAGGACCTTTGAATTGCTTCCATCTATATTCCCCCAAGAGCCTCGGTTGGGTATCAGCGGCTCAGTGATATCATTGAGCTCCTTCCTGCACCGATGTTGGTTTTAGGAGACTTTAACTCACACGGTACGGGATGGGGTTCTCGACAGATCAACTTTGATCCATGATATTTGCGACAACTTCAATATGACAATATTGAATACGGGAGAAATGACACGAATTCCCGCACCACCAGCAAGACCAAGTGCGCTGGACTTATCCCTTTGCTCGACATCGCTACGGTTGGACTGCACGTGGAAGGTGATCCCTGATCCCCACGGTAGTGATCATTCACCTATCGTGATTTCAATCGCCTACGGATTAAGACCATCGGAGACAATCAATGTTTCGTATGATCTCACATGAAATATTGATTGGAAATACTACGCAAATTCGATATCTGAGGAACTAGAAACAACACAAGAACTTCCTCCGAAAGAAGGGTACACGTTTTTGGTTGGCTTGATTCTCGACTCCGCGATTCATGCTCAGATGAAACGTGTACCCGGCGCGAAAACAAGCATCCGCCTCCGAACCCCTGGTGGGACAAAGAGTGCTCAGAATTAAACGCGAAGAGGGCTTCATCATTTATCGAGTTTAGGAAAAACGGAACACCTGATAATTATAGAAACTATGCGGCATTAGACGCTAAAATGAAAAGCTTGATTAAAGCGAAGAAAAGCGGTTATTGGCGCCGATTCGTAGACGGATTATCGAGAGAAACATGCTATGCTTTCCTGTATCCGGAAATTGTTCGAAAAAATGATTCTGTTTCGTCTAGACAATTGGGTCGAGACTAATGGCTTACTTTCAGATACACAATTCGGCTTCCGCAGGGGCAAAGGAACGAACGATTGTCTTGCGTTGCTATCAACAGAAATTCAAATGGCATTTGCTCGTAAAGAACAAATGGCGTCCGTTTTCCTAGACACCAAGGGGGCTTTTGACTCAGTTTCCATAAACATCCTATTTGAGAAGTTGCATCAGCATGGTCTTTCACCAATTCTGAATAACTTTTTGTATAATTTATTGTCCGAGAAACACATGTATTTCGCGCATGGTGAATTGTCGACAATACGATTCAATTTCATGGGTCTTCCTCAGGGCTCATGCTTAAGCCCTCTTTTATATCACTTTTACGTAAACAACATTTATGAGAGTATCAACACATCTTGCACGCTAAGACAACTTGCCGACGACAGCGTTGTGTCTATTATAGGACCCAAAGCTGCAGATCTCCAAGGACCATTACAAGATACCCTCGACAACTTGTCGACATGGGCTCTTCAAATGGGTATCGAGTTCTCTACGGAGAAAACTGAGCTGGCTGTATTTTCGTGGAAGCAAGAACCAGCACAATAACAGCTTCAACTAAGGGGTGAAACCATAGCTCAGGTCTTCACAATCAAATATCTCGGGGTCTGGTTCGACTGCAAAGGCACCTGGGGATGTCATATTAGGTATCTGAAACAAAAATGCCAACAAAGAATCAACGTTCTTCGTACAATAACCGGATCGTGGTGGGGTGCCCATCCAGGAGACCTGATCAGGTTATACCAAACAACGATATTGTCCGTGATGGAATACGGATGCTTTTGCTTCCGATCCGCGGCGAACACTCATTTCATCAAGCTGGAAAGAATCCAGTATTGTTGCTTGCGTATTTCCTTAGGTTGCATGCAGTCGACTCATACGATGAGTCTCGAAGTGCTCGCGGGCGTCTTACCATTGAAAAATCGATTCTGGGATCTCTAATATCGATTGCTAATCCGATGCGACATCTTGAATTCGATGGTGATTGAGAACTTCGAAAGGCTTATCGTGCTCAATTCTCAGACCCGTTTTATGTCCTTGTGCTTTGATTAAATGGCTCAGAATATTGATCCTTCTTCGTTTGTTCCCAACCGTGCACATTTCTTGGATACTTCTGATTCTACTGTGTTTTTCGACACATCCATGAAAGAAGAGATTCGTGGAATTTCAGATCACGTACGCCCTCAAGTGGTCCCTAATATTTTTTACAATAAATTTAGAACAGTCAACTGTGAAAAGATGTTTTACACTGACGGATCAAACATCAACGAGTGCACAGGCTACGGCATCTTCAATCAGAACATCACCGCCTCGTACAAACTCAGTGATCCGGCTTTAGTTTACGTCGCAGAACTAACTGCTATTCAGTACACCCTCAAGATCATTGAAACCTTTCCCAAAGACCATTACTTCATTGTCACGGACAGTCTAAGTACAATTAAAGCCCTCCGGGCGATTAAGCCAGGAAAGTATCCCCCCCCCCCCCCATATTTCCTGTGGAAAATATGGGAATACTTGAGAGCTTTATTTGGACGGTCTTATCGTTAGCTTGGGTCCCTTCGCGTTGTTCCATTCCGGGCAATGAAAAGGCAGACTCATTGGCTGAAATGGGCGCATTAGAAGGTGATATTTATGAATGACCAATCTGCTTCAATGAAGTATCTCTCGTCAGAAAACTCTCGAAAGTTTGCAAACTTCATGGAGCAATGGCGAACTGGGATGATGGCTACATTCCATTATCCCTAGGGTATCGAAGAAACCTTGGTTCAGGGATGAATGTGAGTCGCGATTTCATTCGTGTTATGTCGCGGCTCATGTCGAATCACTACAGTTTAAACGCACATCTCCGGCGTATTTGGCTCGCGAAGAGCGGTCTCTGCACCTGTGGCGACGGTTATCAGGACATCGAGCATTTCGTGTGGTCGTGCGTAGAGTATCGCGACGTCAGGTCGGAGCTACTGACATCCCTTAGGGTCCGAGGTAGACCGCCCAAGGTTCCGGTTCGGGATGTGTTGGCGAGTCGGGATAGTTTATATATGCTTCTCATATACCAGTACCTTAAACACATTTATATACAAGTGTAATCCGTAGTATCCTCTCTCTTTTGTCGAGGCTAAAAATAATCTTCACCTACAGGCACTAACATTCGCCCGATTCTCCCAATCCCTCGTCTGTCCACTTTCTCTGTCGAAAATAACAAGATCTTTTTGCTTTCACTAACTTTTTCGTTCCCTCTTCCTCCGTTTTTCCACCATCTCGATGTCAACTAATTAGATCTTTGTCGTTTTTTGTCATTTGTTCCCATACCCCATTTTTTCACTCCGTTTTCCACAAAATTACTTCTCCATGTTTCTTTCAATCTATTAGGCATCATCACCATCATCGTCCACGGAAAACTGCTCCAATCGATGACCAACATGCCGGCCACCCGCCGGGTATCCGTGGCCTGAGGGTGTTTCTCGCGGACCAATTGATACGTAGAATCTTCATCTGGAAGACACTCGTGTTATATTCAATCCACCGACCATTGTCTATCGCCAGCTGCAGGCTGAATCTGCCAGAATCGACCATTGCGACCGGAATACGTTACTACCCTAATGATAATACCCTAGTTTTAAGTTAGTCGTTAATCAAGATTAGAAACTACCCTTGACATCTTAGAGCTTAAGCAGTGTGCCTTTAAATATGTTATTATTGAATAAAAAATACCATGTGAACGAAAAGTCGACTTTTCTAAAACCAGTCTCGGAGATGCTTGTTTTCCTTATCCTCAAACCTAAAGCTGCCCTATTTCCCTGCTTTTCTGATTTCTGTACAGTAGAATGATGAAAATGGACTATATTTTCTACCGTTTCATGGAGTGCTTCGCTTAATCGATTTGGACAAACTCTGGCTAATGCAGTTAACTTTTTTCTACCTAGTTCTCCCAGACATAACACAAATGAAACTTGGACTCAGATTACGTACGAATGGCTGTCATTTCCCGTTCCGAAGAAGAAGTCACATCCGCCACGATCCATTCACACTAGACACGGTCTATTTATCCAGTGGGGATATTGTTGCTTCCAAACGAGTCTAAGTCTGTCCAAATCGTTCATAAAATTTTGCGAATGGAGAGAAATGCACTAATGTCCGTTCGTTCTTAAACAATGACCCACTAGTAGATTGATTGTAGTAAAAATCGGTATACGATAATTATTGATCAACCATACAAATCGGAAAAGAAGAAAAACTTGAATCATATATTGAATAGTTAAGAAAGGTCATTAAGTAAAACACCCAAAAAATACAAAAAAAGATATGCATATCTCTAATGCTAATCTTCAAAACCGATCATTTGATCGGATACGGTGTATTTAGCATTAAGAAACAGATTTTGTTAGCAAACTGAGGATTTTATTTATACCCGGTTTTAACCAAGTTGCGGCCGTTCGCCGGAGACTGAGGATGTGTCCTAACTTTCTAGAACTGTGTATAAAACTCAGTATACTAAGCGTTCATTGGTACTTTCGTTTCGAATATCTCGTAGTAATCGTTAAATAGAAAGGATAATCTCATATTTCTATGATTTATAATTAAGTAAAAAAATGCACAGGTTTGAAAGTTATTTATTTCAATCATAATTTCACTTATAGTGTAGAGCTGCTTTGCTTGATTCTTCATTCGATACACAAAACATATGAGTATTCACAAAGTACACGTTATTTCGTATATTTATATTAATGCGGCAATGAAATATTTACACGTGAATACATATGATTATAATTGTACCTACTAAGCATTTAATCGAGAAAATTTCTAATTCGCATAAAATAATACATTTCTGAAAGCTAACTTTGAAGGATTAGGCATGGTATCTTTTTCACTGCGATATTATGTCATATTTGGAGTAACACAATACAAGAAACAGGGTTCATATGTTGTGTTTATCTTTATATTAAAGAGAGCCGCAGTATGTACTAAGAAACTGCATAACGTACTAAAAATTTAACTATCAATTTTGATATAATGTCCTATCCCTTCCAATGTTTCAACTAATAAAACAAATGCACTATTTACTCATAAAAGATGCTACTCAGGGAAAAACAGTGAGCGTAACACCAATCAATCAATTGTTCTGTATACTATAAATCAGCTACGAAGCCGTAATGTTACTTTCCGATTAGGCATAAAGTATTTGCTTTGCGTTGTTACTAAAGTCTATCAACATCCGAAACAACCGTCGTAGCTATCTTGTGCAATTAAAAATGTTATGACATAAGTCTCCTTCCTTATTTCCTAAAATTTATGTTAACAAACTCAAAAATCAATTAAAGTTGAGATATAATATGAACCAAATAAATCGAAACATAATATTCAAATTCCATGTTTTTAGAACATCGAGTATTATCAACCAGCCGAGAGTTTTGATTACTTTTTTTCGCGACATGGATATCGTTTTCCAAAGTCGCTTCGTTATTAGAAGTAACATTCACAACGATATATTCCTCACTACCTATTGAAACAATGATTTTATATATTACTACGGCTTTAAAATAACTAGTTGTAATAGAAATGTTTTGTCAATCCACAATGTAAACGAAAATTGAGGAGATGGCGTCGTTCATTTGCATAAATCTTTACCGTATTCAAATAAATAGTAATACGGCATCTTTGCCACAATTATTCCGTCGTAGTTCCGTAATTTCACCAAGAATAAACAATACTAAATCTAAGTAGGATAAGAAATAATTCCACGAGTACTCAATAATGCGAAAAAAAAACAAAATCTATGAAATATTATTTTCTTCTATGTTTTGACTGATAATTGGAGATTGCCGATTAGAGGATTGCACTTGACAATTAAGTAAGGCACTGGAAACATATATAAGCTTAAAGACTACACGTGTGTGTGCGATACGCAGATCAGTTCTGATAAATTCAAACATTTTTCCTAACATTGATAATATTAATTTCATTTCATTCATCTACCATACGGAGCAGATGATTTACGATCGATAATAAAAACGATGGAATTATAGTAAAATTATATTTGATATTTTTAGTGATTGTACTAAAACATATAATCTATCATCAATTGTGTTATGATTTAATCTAACTAGCTGTCCTCAAAACAATACTTCTAGCAAATAGATATTAACAATTAACGTTTTTACGTACAAATTGGCGTTCATTATTGTTGATTTGACGACAGGTAGAGCTTATTATAATCAAAATGTTCCATGCAATTTTACTATTCTTGCATATCGTTTGGAAGTCTATGTGTAACATACTTAAATCAATGTATTTCGTTACTTTTACCTTCTGCTGTGGAATTCGACATAATAACTGCTTTATTTGATGTTTTATTGAGATAGTCTGAATTGTTCTTGGTGCGAAAATAACACGCAACTGCTAAAAGAGCAAAAGTAGTTACGCAAATTAGTAATGAACCATACTTAAATGATAGCTGAATGGCATTAGCACTAAAAGTACTATGATATATCATGTTGCGTAGTTCTTCAGATATCACACCAGGTACTACCTCGAGCCAGATGACTGGTAATATTTGGTCTTCATTGAATTTTTCCAGTCCTGAAACGATTTTATATTAGTACTAGCTGAATTACCCGGAGTTGCTCGGAAATGTTTCGTGAAAGCAAGGCCTCAAAAAAATTCTAGAATTTGTCCTGACTATGAAAGACTCAGATCGTAGTGAAACTCATCTTAGACGGCAACCCAACCCAACTCAATACTCCGTACATGTTCAGATTGCGCACGGCCAATACCCCATCTCAGATCTCACAATAATCAAAATTTTCGTGGGATTCTTATAAAATCGGGTCAGATTTATGTTTGATTCCTTTTACTAGCAACATTTAAAACACCTTTCTCTCTATAACTCTATAAAATTGGTAACCTCTGAGTTCCAAAAAGTATATGTGCTTGTAAAGTATTTGAATTAACGTTTTTCGTCTTATCCGATCTACAATACCTTAGGCTTTCTTGGTTATAAACACGTGCTACTAATGAAAGGCTGTTTATCATCATAACTACATTCGTACTATACACACTTAAAACTTAATTTTGATCTCGACGAAAAAAAATGCTGAAAACGAACGACAAAGCGAGTTTTACTGAAATTTCAGATAAGATATGTTAGCTTTTTCCAAAATTCTCGGTTTATTATTTCCGATTTCTCGGCAATTCAAAACATTATACTGATATTCGGTTTTGTAGATTACCGTGTTTACCAGCAATTGGTCGTTTTTCCGAAATCAGCAAATTAGTCATATCAAATTACCGAAATCTCGGTAAACAACTTTTAGACAACAGAAATTCGGTAATTCATCAAAATAGCCATTTTTCTTCAGTGCAAAACTAATGTCGTTTTCGTTTTTAAATTGCACTACACCGGTGTAGCGAAAGCTGCACTAAAACCGTTCGTTTTTACCAATTGCACTTCATCAGTGCTACACTTTTTCTGCACCGATACCACTGGTGTAGCACTCATCAGAAATTTGGTGTACATTTGTACAATGGAATCGTTTATTGTAGTCAAGGATTACTATTTATGTTTTCATCAATTTTGTTCGTTTATTCTTGCCATGGTGTAGCCGATGACACGACCTGCCACTCGACTATCAAAACTGTATCGCAAATTTAACTACCCCTCAGTAACTGGTAATGTCAAAACGAAATCGCTTGAAAAAATGTTGGAACTGGCAACACAAGTTGGTAAATTATTGATTTTGAAAAACAGTTACCAGTAGCCTTGGTAACTACATATGGAATGTAAACAAAAACAAGAGTCTCACTTAAAACGAAACCACTGAGTGTAGTTTACCCGCTGGCATGTATTAAGTTTATTCTTTCAGAAAGTTTTGAGTCATTTTTGCTCAATTTTGATTCAATTTGCATCTTTAATTTTTATTAAAAAGTAAAAGTTATTAAAGCATAAAAATATATATATATTGTAAATAATTCAAGAATATCACCAAATTAACACTAGCGTCTTCGTGAAGTCGAAAGTGATTTTAACTTCAATTTATTCTTAATTTCGTTTGGTATTCAGTGGACATGTCTTACGATAGTTTTTCATTTGCTTCTGATGTATCTGTATTAAATATAAATTAAATATTAAATCGATTTGCGGATATGATTGCATCTCTTCAATAAACGACTGCATAATATTCACGTACCATGGAAGACTTAGCGAATTAAGCCAGATTTCCACTAAAATCTGGAATTTCAATTTTTCCGTTTTCGATCGCCTGTCGTTCTTGTTGGTTTATTAAATAGAGTGCATCCTTACGATTTCAACTATAATTGCTCATGAAAATACGGATGACCCATTCCCATATCAGAACTATATCAATAAATTCCGTAAACTACAAAAAGATATGAAAATATACAATATTACTTTATTTATGCTCTTATTATCTCCCATTTTTGTTGTACTGGGGCCATTTTTTTCTTCCAGGAAAAAAGATACAAAAATTCAAATCGGTGGAATTATTCCACAACTATTTCAAACTGTTTGTTTATTTATTCTGGTGCTCCTTGGTAACTATTTCATAGCAACTTAAACAGTGTTGCTCGAATAGTTAGTTTTTGACATTTTCAAGGGGTCGCTATATTTATGGTAACTGGTGGTAAATCGCTCACGAACACTTTTTAATCCGATTTTTCTTCGGAGTTTCTGGTCGTGTCGTCGGTGTAGCACTGCACCGGTTTAAAAACGAAAACGACATAAGTGATGTAAATAAGTGCATGTGGAATTAGTTTCAAAAACCTATTTTAATCCACCTAGTGGTGTTATGATGCCTTTCTCATATTACTCATTACATCATAAATATAATCGTGAAATTCGCAAAAACAACTGTTTATTGAATAGAAATAGGAAAATTTGTTCGGACCTAATCTCACAAATTCTACAAATCCTACCTGCAGTTCCGGAACCGAAAGTGGTATCCACAACAAATTAAGGAATTCCGTATGAAACTGTAAGACTTTTCTTTTAAACCTATAAGTTTGTGAAAATCGATTTGGCCATCTCCAAGAAAAGTAAGATCCTTTTTGAAGTTTTTGATCACTATTTCCAATTCTTCCGAAACCGGATTCAGATAAACGGAATAGCCGAAGTTGGTTCGTTTACTACCAACAAATATGACCTACAAACAGTGATGGCCCAGCACACGAGCCAGCTCTCATACAGTCCGTGTGCTGTACCTTTTCAAAAACACGCACACGAAGTCTGAAGCACACGCTCGTGTGCCGTGTTGCTACTAGATCAAGAGCCGTATGCTTCGAAGAACCAGCTCGCGATGCTGGCTCATGAGCTGGAATGGGGAGCTAGCTCGTGAGCTGACTCATGTGCTAGCTCACGTGCTGAGTTGAGTGTCCGTTTTTTTTTCAATTCAATAATATAATATAATTTTTAAGGACACAGTGTCCGCTATTGTATTGTCTCTTGTCAGTAGGTGGACTGCGTTTCTGTTACTTCTGCATATGTAAGTCAAGCTAAACAGCATAAAACATGTAATAGGATTATTATTATTATTATTATTATTATTATTATTATTATTATTATTATAATTATTATTATTATTATTATTATTATTATTATTATTATTATTAATATTATTATTATTATTATTATTATTATTATTATTATTATTATTATTATTATTATTGACATCACTACACAACGTGTACGAAATAGAACAAAGCACGCCTTGTTCTTCTTCTTTCGGTGTTGTACATATTGTCACTCTATATGGTGATTCGAAAACTTTGACACTCATCGCCCTGCAACTGCGGAACCGGAAGTCGGATCCGGATGAAATTTCACAGTAGGTTTAAAGATAGTATGAACTTTAATTCAAATCAAGATTTGTGAAAATCGGTTCAAGCATCGCAGAGAAATCGAAGTGAATTTAGTTTTAGGAGCTTTCCTTCTCGGTGCTCTCGGAACAGGAAATAAGGGGATAGTAGTGCCGAATTAAGTTTTCATGCCCACAAACTAACAAGCTCTGCAAACTAGAAGAATTTATCGGACAGTTTTATGGGATTTGTACCTGTTTTTAAGCATCGTTCGTGGAAAAATACTAATAAAAATGGTAATTTTCCACTTATCACGCTTTAGTTCCAAAACCGGAATTCGGATCCTGATAAAATGTTCCATAATTTTTTAGTATATTATAATGCCTTTCATTTGAATCTTAGTTTGCAAAAATCGGTTGATTTTTTCCAGAGATAATTGAGTGTAAACTTTTTCTCAAATTTTCACATATTACCATATAACTCCGGAACCGGAAGTCACATTCAAATGAAATTCAATAGCAAGCTATGGGACCATAAAACCTTTTATTTGAAACTTAATTTGTGAAAATCGGTTCAGCCATCTCTGAAAAAAGTGAGTGCATAACTCACTCAATTATTATTATTATTATTATTATTATTATTATTATTATTATTATGATTATTATTATTATTATTATTATTATTATTATTATTACTATTATTATTATTATTATTATTATTATTATTATTATTATTATTATTATTATTTTTATTATTATTATTATTATTATTATTATTGACATCACTACACAACGTGTACGAAATAGAACAAAGCACGCCTTGTTCTTCTTCTTTCGGTGTTGTACATATTGTCACTCTGTATGGTGATTCGAAAACTTTGACACTCATCGCCCTGCAACTGCGGAACCGGAAGTCGGATCCGGATGAAATTTCACAGTAGGTTTAAAGACAGTATGAACTTTAATTCAAATCAAGATTTGTGAAAATCGGTTCTAGCATCGCAGAGAAATTGAAGTGAATTTAGTTTTAGGAGTTTTCCTTCTCGGTGCTCTCGGAACAGGAAAAGAGGGGATCAGTAGTGCCGAATTAAGTTTTCATGCCCACAAACTAACAAGCTCTGCAAACTAGAAGAATTTATCGGACAGTTTTATGGGATTTGTACCTGTTTTTAAGCATCGTTCGTGGAAAAATACTAATAAAATTGGTAATTTTCCACTTATCGCGCTTTAGTTCCAAAACCGGAATTCGGATCCTGATAAAATGTTCCATAAATTTTTAGTATATTATAATACCTTTCATTTGAATTTTAGTTTGCAAAAATCGGTTGAGTTTTTCCAGAGATAATTGAGTTTAAACTTTTTCTCAAATTTTCACATATTACCATATAACTCCGGAACCGGAAGTCACATTCAAATGAAATTCAATAGCAAGCTATGGGACCATAAAACCTTTTATTTGAAACTTAATTGGTGAAAATCGGTTCAGCCATCTCTGAAAGAAGTGAGTGCATATTTTTTTCACTATCTCCGGAACCGGAAGTCGGATCGGAATGAAATTGAATAGCAGGCTATGGGACTATGAGACCTTTCATTTGAATCCTTGTTTGTGAAAATTGAGAAAAGTGAGTGCATATTTTTGTTACACACACACACACACACACACACACACACACACACACACACACACACACACATACACAGACATTTGCTCAGTTCGTCGAGCTGAGTCGAATGGTATATGACATTCGGCCCTCCGGGCCTCGGTTAAAAAGTCGATTTTCACAGTGATTGCATAGCCTTTCTATATGAGAAAGGCAATAAAGAATTAGTTTCAAACAAAAATTGAATCCGAATATAGCAATATGTTTCGTGATATTAGGAACAAATTTGTTCAATATTCGACGATTATTCGTGACAAGAAATCGCCCAGAGCATTCTTACGGGATAAATATCCTCGCTAATCTACAGGATGAATTTGATCGGACTCCGGTATGATATATTTCTTTAAATATACAATGTTTTATTGAGCCATTAATTTCGTTGTAGCTGGAATCTGATTTTCTGCGGAAAATCGAATTGTGTTCTCTACTGTAAATAAAATGGATCCAAAGTGCATCCAATCTACGGTGTATATGTTTGACAATATTTACTTCATGGGACATTTTTTTATCCTTATTTTACATTTCCTAGCCTTTTAGTTCAACGGCCAACATAATGTTGAAATAAATAAATCAATGATAACGAGTTTTAACTGGAATGTTCATTTTATATTTAAAATCTTATTTTAATTAATTGCAACGAAGATCTCGGTAGTTTATAGTTTTCTCGAAACCGAAAATCTCGGTGAAAGCAAAATGCCGAGAATTTCAGTTGCTTTAATGTTTGCCGAGATGACTGCCAAGCACTCGGCTGTCCAAATCTCGGCAAAGTTTTGCAGAGATTCGAGAAAAAATCTAAGTGTGTAGAGCAACGATTTAGTTCATACAAATGTTGTTGTAAACTTATTTCCATCACCTTGTGTAGAATAACTACCCCTTTTTAGAGGCACTTGCTACAAACTCCACTCTTTTGTTCACTTTTGCAATGAATATCTGATCTCACCAAGAAAAATAAAAATGACTCTAATTACCACCTCTGAATTGCAAGTAGTACCTGTACCAAGTTTGGTGATAATTTACTGAGTTGTTATGGAATTATTCCGATATACACAAACAATTAGACTGAGAGCTTCTTTAGTAGAGGCATTTAGAATCTATTCACGCGTATAAATATCCTTACGATCATCTCTTAGTTGTCATAAATACCGTGCCTGTCGAAAAATAACGATTTCACAACATTAAACCACCTTTTTTAGAGACACTCATATCAACTACCCCAAAAGCCCTCTGAACCATATTTGAGTTTAACAAAAAGTATGTATGATCTTCAAAAAGTATCGATTCTCGTCGAACTAGATAAATTCTGTCATGACCCCTCCTGGTAATGACACTTGCTACGCTCCCACCCCTTAAAAATACTACTATGACCATCTCTAAAAGCAAGAATTACCTGTGCCAATTTTGCTGGCAATTCGTTCAGCAGTTCAGGAGTTATGCCGTTACAAACATACAAACTTACATCCTTTTTGCCTAGCTCTATATGCTGGAAAAAATACTCTCGAACGGAGCCTCGGAGACCCATAGTATTTTATTCCAATCGACTCAGCTCGACGAGATCGGAAAATGTCTGTGTGTGTGGCTCTTTTGGAAGATATTCTTAACGCTCAATTTTCTCAGAGATGGTTGAACCGATTTTAACAAACTTAGGCTCGTTTAAAAGCTACTATCAGGCCATTGATCAAGTTCAATGGTTGTGATCGGAGATGTGATGGTATAAGTAACGTAACCGACAAAACGCGTTGTTTTTTTACTGCGCAAGATGGAGATGGCTTTCTCGGAGATGGCTGAACCGATTTCAACAAGCCTATGCCCGTTATACAGCTATTCTTACCTCATGGTATAATGGTATAAGTGATGTAACTGACAAAACACGTTGATTTTTATTGCTTATATATATATATATATATATATATATATATATATATATATATATATATATATATATATATATATATATATATATATATATATATATATATATATATATATATATATATATATATATATATATATATATATATATATATATATATATATATATATGAGGGTGCCAATATTTTGGGATCACCTCTAGTTTCGCGAAGCGCTAGTGCTCAAAAGTATCGGACATGGGTAAGCTGCCCAGCGGTTGCTGTATCCCGTCCAGCTAAATCCAAGGTGCCAACCCCACCGACGAGATCGTCCTAGTGCTAGTTGGGACGATAAACAGAGCAAGCACGATGATCCTCCGACAAGACAGGGGGCTGGCGTAGGCCTAATAAGCCACCCGTAAAATATTTATTGTAATTAATACAGAAGAGAATACGACCCGGAACGATCTGCATGGACCCACGCGACAAAATAAGGACTACGATTGGAAACATGGAACTGCAAGTCGCTAAAGTCGGAAAAGCGGACATCGAGCGAGCTGGGAACTGGCTTTATAGTACTGGGCAAGATGCGTCAGCGAGTGATTGGGTGGAAGCCGATCAACGCTAGTATGTGTAAGTTGAGAATTAAAAGCCGTTTTTTTTTCAATTACAGCATCATTAACGTGCACTGCCAGCACGAAGGGAGACCCGATGACGAGAAAGAAGCGTTCTACGTGCCGCTGGAACAAGCCTATGTCACCGGTTACATGAATGCCCAGGTAGGAAGGGAGGCAATGTACCGACCGGTAATCGCAATGCCGCATCGAATAACAACGGCTAACGATGTGTGAAATTTTCGGCCTCCCGAGAAATGGTAGTCAGGAGCACCTTCTTTCTCCGCAAGGATATCCACAAAGCTACCTGGAGATCACCTGATCAACAGACCGAAAACCAAATCGACCACGTTTTGATCGACGGAAAAATTTTCTTGGATATCAACAATTTTCGCACCTACCGCTGTGCGAATATTGATTCGGACCACCACTTTTTTTAAATAACTATTTATTGGAATATGAGTTAAAATTAAACTATTAAATATATATATATACATATATATATATAGATATATATATATATATATATATATATATATATATATATATATATATATATATATATATATATATATATATATATATATATATATATATATATATATATATATATATATATATATATATATATATATTTTGGTTATTACCATGAGGACATCATTTGATTCCGCAATTCTGAATTCCTACTTGTATTGTGTAATGGGGAAGAGGAACTTATATACTAACTTACTAACTAATACAGAGAGCGAATCGATTCAATTGAAGATCTTTACATTACATCTAATGGCTCTATATTTGTGAGTCTGTGTAACTCATTTGTACTAAACCAGGGAGGACGCTTCAAAATAATTTTCAGAATTTTATTCTGAATCCTTTGAAGCGTTTTCTTCCTGGTGGAACAACAACTTGACCAGATTGGTACTGCATAAAGCATGGCTGGTCTGAAAATTTGTTTATAAATTAACAATTTGTTTTTTAGACAGAGCTTAGAATTTCTGTTTATAAGAGGATATAAAAATTTCATAAATTTATTACACTTTGCCTGAATTCCTTCGATGTGATCCTTGAAAGTGAGTTTTTTTGTCATACGTTAAACCTAAGTATATAGCTTGATCAGACCATGTCAATTCCAAGCCATTCAATTTGATAATGTGATTATTGTTTGGTTTAAGAAAAAAAGCTCTTGTCTTATGAGGAAAGATAATTAATTACGTTTTTGCTGCATTTGGTATAATTTTCCATTTTGACAGATAATCACTGAAAACATTTAAACTTCTTTGTAGGCGACTGCAGATCACTCTTAGATTTCTACCTGTGGCTAACAGACTTGTGTCGTCACAGAATAGCGATTTCTGACAACCAACGGGTAGATTTGGAAGATCAAAAGTGAAAATATTATACAAGATTGGAGCTACGCTCGAACCCTTCGGAACACCGGCTCGTACGGGTAGCAATTCAGATTTACAATTCTGATAACTAACCTGAAGAGTACGATCAGTTAAATAATTTTGAATCATTTTGATCAAATAAATAGGAAACTGGAAATCAGACATTTTTCTATTAAACCTTTGTGCCAAACACTGTCGAATGCTTTTTCTATGTCTAAAGGAGCAACTCCAGTGGATAACCCAGAAGATTTATTTGCTTTTATCATGTTCGTTATTCTGAAAAAAAAATTGAATTCTCATTTATATGAGACATCATTCTCAACAAGATATTTTTTCAAAACGTTTACTGATAGAAGAAAGTAAAGTAATTGGTCGATAACTTGATGTTTCTGCTGTTTTTTCAGGTTTGAGGATAGGAATTACTTTAGCGTTTTTCCATCTTTTTGGGTAGTAAGCTAATGAAAAACACTTGTTGAAAATTTTAACCAATAGTCTCAAGGCAACATCGGGAAGATTTTAATAAGAATATTAAAGATTCCATCATTACCAGGAGCCTTCATGTTTTTAAGTTTCCTAATAATTGACCTAATTTCATCAAAATTCGTCTCAATAATGTCATCTTGTAATAAAGCTTGCTTCATTTAGAATTGGAACAAACTTTTCCTCATATTGTGGCGCTCCTGGTGGACGGATTTGGAAGCTCTTGGCGCCCACGTGTCGGGAATTTTGTCAGCTTCACGTATGATTTTTGACATTCCGAAAATCGACTGTACTTTGTAAACAATCAACATGGAAGCCGAAAGAAGGAAAAAAAATTGTGCACAGTTATTTGGAAAATCCATTGTGGTCTGCATCTAGGCTAGCTAGATAGCTGAAATTGCCCAGAAATACCGTATGGCGCGTTATCAAACGGTATAAGAAAACATTGACGACGATTCGGAAGCCTCAAGCCGATCGTCGGAGTCGAACTGACGACCGGAAATTGCGTGGTAAGATTTTGAAGACGATTAAGAGGAATCCTAATCTGTCGAACCGTGATTTGGTCAGAAAATTCGGTGCTGCCCATAGTACCGTGAGGAGAACTCGACTCCGGGAAGGAATCAAGTCGTATCGAGCTAGCAAACAGCCAAATCGGACCATGAAACAGAATAGTGTGGTAAAAATTCGTGTTCGGAAACTATATGACCAGGTGCTGACCAAGTCCAACGGGTGTCTTCTGATGGACGATGAAACCTGTGTCAAGGCTGACTTCGGTCAAATCCCAGGTCAAAAATTTTACTTGGCAACGGCTCGGAGGGATGTTCCAGCCAAATTTAAACTTGTTTTTGCCGACAAATTTGCAAGAAAATTTATGATTTGGCCGGGCATTTGCACCTGCGGCAAAAAAAACGAAAGTTTTCGTTACAAATAAGACAACTGACATCGGAACTATACCAAAAAGAGTGTCTGGAAAAACGAATTTTGCCGTTCATTCGATCCCACGACCATCCTGTAATGTTTTGGCCAGATTTGGCAAGCTGTCATTACAGCAAAGCCGTTTAAGAATGGTATGCAGAGAAAGGGGTCAAGTTTGTTCCGAAAAACCTTAACCCACTCAACTGCCCCCAGTTTCGCCCTATTGAGAAATACTGGGCAATCATGAAGAGGAGACTCAAGGCAAAGGGAAACGTTGTCAAAGACATCAATCAGATGACGACCTGGTGGAATAAGATAGCTAAAACGATGGACGAAGAAGGTGTGCGCCGCCTACTGAGCCGTGTTACAGGAAAAATTCGAGAATTCCTTCAAAACCGTGACGAATAATTTTCTCCGTATTTTTTCTTAAAAGTATGAAGAAAACGCTACATTTGTATAAAAAAAGATCTTGAATACAATAATAAATAACTGAAATACAGGCAATTGTCTTTGTTCCAATTCTATTTAAAGCAAGCTTTAACACTTATTGAGTTGAAATATGATCATATTTTAGTGAGACTTCAATTTCAATAGGACTCACAACGTTCAAATTAAAATTGTGGACACTCTCGAACTGCTGAGCAAGTTTTTGAGCTTTTTCGCCATTTATAAGAAGTATTTGATTTCCTTCCTTGAGAGCAGATGACAATCTTCAACTGCTCATTCGGTTGAAGAATGGGATGAAGAACTGTGATGTAACCAGCTGAGAAATGATTATGAAGTATTTTACCATAACTGTTATTTTGCCTACAATTCCACTGGACATGCTTAGCATTTAAGTCCCCTATTACAAAAAATTTCGGTCAATATCTTGTGAGTTTTTGCAAATCGCCTTTAAAGAAATATAATTGTTCGCCGGTGCATTGGAATGGCAAATATGCTCCAGCGATGAAATAAATTCAATGAATGGTTTCAACTTCGATTCCCAAGCTTTTAATAACTTTAGTATTGAAAGAAGGTAAAATTCGATGTTTAATTTGCCGTTGGACAAAAATGGCAACTCCACCACCCATTCCAGTAAACCTGTCGAATCGATGAACCACATAATGTGGAATACTTTTCAATTTGACATTTGGTTTAAGAAAAGTTTCTGTCACAATGACAATATGAATTTTGTGAACTTTGAGAAAATTATAAAATTCAACTTCACTCAATTTTAAAGATGGAGCATTCCAATTTAAAATATTCAAATAATTATTTAAAATCACTGTTAAATTTTAAATTCATTATAATATTATTTGCAAATTGTCATCCCACTTGAAATGCTTCAAAAAGTGATGAAGTCGAATTCATTCGGAAGATCATTTGAAAAAGTTGATCTTGTAGGTAGATCATTTTATTTTCGTTTTGATTATTTACATTAGAAGAATTAAGTGGTAGATTTCTACCTGTTATACTGGCATAACTGAAATTAGAAGAAGATGATGACGAGGTCGATCTACCTGTCAATAAATTGTTTTCGCTAGAAAACGAATTGGAAGGCGTACCAGCTTTTTGTTTTAAATTCGAAGAAATAATGCGTGGCATTTGTAACAGTTTTTTTGATTTTCAGGTATGTTCTGTAAATTTAAGGTCGTTGATTTGACTTGTTGTCTAAGCGAACGAGTGTTTAAAACTTTTTCCCTGACATTTCAAATAATTGGATTTATGATTTCCATCACAATTTAAACACGAAAATTTATCAGTGGATTAATTCATTGGACAAACGTCTTTCGAATGCGATTTAGCACAATTCAAGCACCGTATATCCATATGACAAGTTTTGTTTCCATGGTCGAAGCCTTGGCAACGACGACATTGCGTTACGTTTGCAATACGATTATGCCGTTTATAATATTCCCAATAAATTTTAATGTGGGAAATGAAACGTACTTTTCTAAAGTATTCAAATTGTTTACGTCACTTCGATTGAAGTGTATTAGGTAAAGTTCATGGGATATTCCAGAGTGTGGTTTAGAAGTACCATTCGCTCTTTTTTTATAAGTATTACTTGGAAAGGGACAAGACCAAGCAATTCTTTTAGTTTATTTTTAATTTCATCAGTTCTTTGATCATTTGATAAGCCTTTCAAGACAGCATTGAAGGGTCTGTCTGATTTAATATCATACGAATAGAATTTATGAAGTTTCTCAACCAAGACTCGACATTCTCCTCTTCGCCCGATTTGAAATGAGACTTCTACTTCCGGGAGAAAAGTAGAAAGCTCAGTACGGAATGCTTTGAAGTCGGAAATCATCACCGTCACTGGTGGAATAGATTGTTGTTTCTTCCCAGAACGACAAGCGTCCATTTTGGGAATTTTTGAAGAATTTTCTTCTATGTCGCTAAAATCGGATTCAGGAAGAATCTCGTAAATATTGTTAGACGGAATAGAATCAACGGAAGGGAAATCCGCACGTTGTCTTTTATTTTTACATTCAGATTCTATAAGATCGTGAGTGGTATTGGAAAAATGTTGAATAACGGATTGTGATTTATTCCATATTGAGTTATTTTTAGCCTTAGGCTTGTTACTATCCGGTTGGACGCAGGCATTTTTGAAATAAATGAAATTTGAAATTAAATTAACTAGGCTAGGCTAGGAATGGATAAAAGGAATCATGTGTCCCATCTACAAAAGGGTGACAAGCTGGATCGCTGTAATTATCGCGCGATCACTCTGCTGAACGCCACATACAAGGTACTCTCCCCAATCTTATGTCGTTGACTTTCACCGATTGCAAACTAATTCGTTGGACAATATCAGGCAGGATTTATGGGCGAATGTGCTACCATGGACCAAGTGTTCGAATTTAAATCAGCCTACGACACAATCGATCGGGATCAGCTATGGAAAATCATGCACGACCTCGGATTATCGGATAAACTGATACGATTGATCAAGGCTACGATGGATCGGATTGGACTAGACATCATTGTGTCAAAGACAAAGTACATGAAAGGCAGGGGCTCGAAAGAAGATAATGTCAGCCACCCATTACGAGTTCTGTACGATGGTGATGAAATCGAAATGGTCGACGAGTTCGTGTAATTGGCCTCACTGGTGACTGCCGATAATGACACCAGCAGAGAAATTCAGAGAAGAATATTTTCAGGAAATCGTGCTTACTTTGGACTCGATCGAGCAAAATTCGCCGTCGTACTAAGTTAAGTATCTACAAAACGCTGATTATACCGGTTATCCTCCACGGGCACGAATCCTGGACAATGCTTGTGGAGGATCAAAGTGCACTGGGTGTTTTTGAACAGAAGGTGTTGAGAACCATCTTTGGCGGTCTGCGAATAGAATACGGTACGTGGAGAATGCGAATGAACCATGAACTGCTGGTACGACCAACCCTCGTCCAATCGGCCAAGGTCGTTCGGTTAAGGTGGACCGGATATGGTATAATGTCGGAGAACAACCCTGTGCAAATGATCCTCGATAATGATCCATCCGGTATAAAGAGCAGCGGGCAATATGGATCAATCAAATTGAGTTCGAACTGCGGACTCTTCGCAGCTACCGATGCTGGCGGCGAACAGCCATGAATCGAGTTGAATGGAAACGCCAGGAGAGACCCGCGTAGTCTACGACTGAAAGAGTAAGGGCAAGTATGTATATTCCACGCAAAATCAGCCAAAAAAATTTTTTTTATCTAAATATTGTCGTGAATACGACTACGATATACTTTACTCTGAGGCGCGCCTTTTAAAAATTTACGCCGTCGCGAATATCTCTTCTTAATGTACTTAACCCAACAACATATTTTTTTCTACAACCTATCGGAAATAAGATCAGGAATTTGTGATTAAATTTTCAACAGCGTGAGAAAACCATAAATAATAGAAAAACAAAGTTTCCTAAAACTTTTGGAAATAATGAGGAAAATTCATCACGCTTGCTTGCCTTTTTCGCACCCGGACGACGGTATTGAGGTAGTCAATCACATATCAGTTCCGATTATCTACTGAACGAGCGCAAAAGGTAAACTTTGATTGAAAATCGTTCATTTCTTTTAGTGCTTCAGACGGAACTGAATGTCTAGGTGAGGTTCTGCCACCAACATCAGTAAAAACAAACCAAGTATAAGGGGTGAAACGCTCAGGTCGTACTTTATTGAACTTCGATCGTCGGGAGCAGCAGACGCAAACTTTTAGCGTGGTACAAAACCTCAAACGCTCAGGTCGTTCTCTCATTTGAACTTCGGTCGTCAGGTAGAGCAGTCGGCAACGAAGGCAGACCTTTTAAAGCCTCAAACGCTTAGGTCGTGCTTTAATTTAGACTTCGATTGTCGGGAGCAGCAGTCGCCAGTAATGAGAACAGGCTTTTTGCGTGGTACAAAACCTCAAACGCTCAAGTCGTGCTCTTATTTGGACTTCAATCTTAGGGAGGAGAATTTAGTTTCAGAATTATGTTTCAGGAACTTAGTTCCAGGAAACAGATATAGAATTCAGAACCTGCATGTTTGAACTGGATTCCGGAACTAGTTCAAAAACTTAATTGCAATTGAATTCTGAGCCTGCTCTAAGTTCTGAATTTAGTTCTTGAACTCAGGTTCAGTCCCTAATTACTGAATTCTTCGAATTAGTTCTTTTTAGAACCATTAACATATTTCCAAAGAACTATGCGAAATTTTACTTTACTGTACTATAAGCGGTCCTTTTTTCAACCAGTTGGAGTTCGTAGTTGTTGAAGGAACTTTCTATTAATTTGCTATATAAAATGCATATCACCGACTGATTTCAGGTGCATTGTTTTAAATTCTAGTAGTGAAAAAAAGGAAAGCTGGCACAATTAATACAAGTGATCAACTAACTGATATTCGAAAGTAAGAAGAAAGCGTTCCAGTTATATTAGTATTCACATCATCCAATTATGTCTGTGACATTATTAACCCGTGTTTTTTTTCGGTAAAGAAAATATTCGGCACGTATTTTTTTATTTCAATATGGTACGTAGAATTTTCGAGATATGATTTTTTTTAGTTTCGCGTTTACAAAAAAGGCGGGTGAGTAATGTCAGAGACATAACTGGGGTGGAATCATGTAAGGTGATTATCACCAGGTGACTATCACTTTTTAAAATTTGGAATCATGTAAGGTGATAATCACCCACTTCTGTCAACACTGCGAGAGGGCTCACTTAGCGCTTATTTTTTGGAATCACGTAAGGTGATTGTCACCACTTAATCATCACCTTTATGTCAAAACACCGGTGATAGCTTTTTTGTTGTCACTTATCAGAATAATTCATTTTGTATTTTTGCGTTCTTACAGATATAGAAAATGAGTGCTGCTAAAATGTGATATAAATTCGTTATTACTAAACATAGATAGGATGTTTATGTTTAATAACAGTGAGATTTGATGTTTTGTGTTGCTAAAGGAAAACAGTCGGAATCTAACCGCTCCAGATGAAGTGCAGACATGTAAATTTGATTGCATTGTCGTGCATTGCATCCATATATTCTTTTAAAATTGTTCTATAAATGAAATTCCTGCGATGTGTACGAAATTGTGATCAATAACAACTTTAATTGAATATCGTATAGCAAAGTGCAGCTCATATTATAATATTGATGTTTCGATGAATCCGTGAATAAAATGCATTTCCCGTAAATAAAAATTATCCTCAATGATTTCATTTATTTACTGTCGCACAAGGAAAATGAGTTCAGGCTACAACTATGGTTTAAAAAGGAAATTGTTTGTTTATTGTAATGTTACTTCGAACGATAACGAACTTCTTAGACCGTTCATTTTTAGCGCTGCACTGGTGCAGTGTAGTACCGACTATACTCGTTTCAACTCATCTTTTTTTTGCCCTACACCGGTGTAGTGCCATCGTTGAATACGAAAACGATTTTAGTTTTTGCATTACACATAATTGTATTCGAAATTAATGTTGTATACCTTTCTTGAATGCATTGTGAGTGTATTTACTAATACACATTTTATGTTTTTTGTTATTTATTTGTACTTAATTAACAAAAAAACATTACATATGTATAATAAGATTTTTAATGTTTACCAAACAATGTTTACCAAACAAATTAATGAAAAGAATTGAAAATTAAACTTTCAGATTTTTAATATTATGTGGGTATACGCCACTTTCATATATTACTCTTTCTAATATCAACGGTATACGCCATTTTCATATTTAACTCCTGAACGGTTGACGTTTCTTGACAGGTGATATATGGGTGAAGTTAGCTCAATCACCGGTGATGGTGATAGTAAAAGTGATCACCTTCGGTGATTCCAAACATTCTGGTGATCACCTCTTTATCACCAGGAGGTGATAGTCACTTATCACCTTACATGATTCCACCCCAGTTGTTTCAATGATTGCCGAGATGATTTCCCAGCACTCGGCTGTTCAAATCTCGGCAAAGTTTTGCTGAGATTTGGGAAAAATCTGCTCACATAGCACCAGAAAAGTTTTTCTGGTCCAAGATGCTAATAACCGCAAGGTTAAAACGCATTCTAAAATTCAAAATATTTAAATTCGGTAACTTGACTGAACCGTGATTGATTTAAAAATATGTTCCCGACTAAATATTTCGCATTTGCTTGTAGTATTTCGTGTATTAACCAATGTTAGCATGATACCATTTTAAATCGCAAATAACATAAAATATGATTTCGAAATGTCGATAGTTAGATTTCAGATAGTCCCGGGTTGGCGGTTCAATGCATAGGACGCTGATCTTACAAGACAGTTGTCGTATGTTCGAGCCCCGACCTGGAAGGATTCTTAGCGTCAGTAGGATCCATAGTACTAGCCATAAAATGATTCTGTACGCTATATGAATCGGCTGCGAAGTCTGTTTAAACAGAAAGGCCAAATTACACAAAAGGAATGTAATGTCAAGACTCTTTAGATTTCAGATGAAACGAAAAAAAACGAAAACGAGAAAATGTTTCTATGAATATGAATTTGGTAAGGAAATGGTAACAAACTTTAGTATTTACCTCCAATGTAAGACGCTTTTCTAACTTGTATGTTGATCTGAAAGCGAGAAGCGCCATCTATCGGAAACGCTAGTCTAGGATGTATATCAGCGAACGTTTCATGTTTTTCTTGTTGAGGGTCTAATCCGTCAACTGTATTTAGCAATGATTTATCTCCGGTATAGAAATGAGGAAACGAAGCGAAAATAGGCGCTCCATATGAGCATAAAGTCACATTGAGGAGTCCACTTGCAGGACATGATGCCGAATCCAAATGACAGAAGCATTGGTTATCGGCATTAATACTTGGGTGGGCAAAGACATCTAATGGAGCTTTGTACCGCCAGGCTGGAATCCCATCAAATAGAGTTACTTCCTTTTCATATCGCAGTGGAAATTTTCGGCAAAGCGATTTGATAAACACGTATAACGTTTGGCGTTTGTCCATTAAGTGTGGAGGAAATTGAGATCCATCTGTACCATCTACCCGATTACATTCTTCAGTCGTCCAGAGATCAAGCGCTGATTTGCCATCGAGCCCTTTAATAACAGCTAACTGCTTCAAATCCGTTTCACCAGAATATATAGTAAATGTTTCAGAACTGGTTCCATTTCGCTGCAGTATTATAGGAGTATAACATTAGTAAGAACACTTGCCAAATTGATCAATACTAACCGTCATGAGTATTCCAAATTTTTCGAAAGAGACTTCATCGTCGAAGGAAAACCTTTTTGCCAAACTCAAAAGCTCATCTACGTAACCCCATAGAAAGGAATCCACTGGCAAACTTTTGAACGGTTCTGCATTTACATTCGTTAGGGCCGCATTAAGAAGCATTTTCTTATAAAATGATTCTTCATAAATTTTCGATATCGCTGTAAGCATAGGAATATTTGGTATTACAACTTTGTCGTACTGCATGCCACTCGATTGATTCGCCAGAAACTGGTATGCCCGGTTTTCCTAAAATAGAGAGATAGTACATATAGTTTTAAAAAAATTGATAAGTTTTATGAACACATCGCATAGGAGATTTTGAATTACTCTCTACACTGTGGTATGAGGCAATACTAAATGATCTCTTATAATACGCTTAGAAGATGAATAGAATAGAAAGAATGTTGGAAATTATGGAGATATAGATGAAGAGATTTTTTCGAAAAATTGTTACTTTGTTTTCAAATGACTTCATTTCTTCTGCAATATTTAAATGAATGTTACCTTATAAGTTATAGTGCCATCCCCGTTGTAAGAAATATTAACCTTATCAGATGTTTCAAGGTATACATAAGGGCCCAAGTCCACTACTTTGAGCTTCTCTGCTATTCCACTGAAGAAATCGTCAATGTTAGTATAATTGAAAACGTGCACTTTCAACAAAGGATTAACAGGTGGTCTTTCCCACCATGCTGCTGCGGTAGAGTTGTAACTTAGTTTGAGTTTCTATTTCGAAATAATAATTGAAATTGAAATAAAGTTGGTAAATGCAATCCTCGATATACCTACCTCTAATAATGAATTATCATATACATCAGTAAACCACATTACAAAAAACCCTGTGACACTGGCTACAAATATTACCACTAATATTCCTAGTACTGTGAAAAAATATTAGAAAAACAACAATATTTAGAAATCACACAATATTGAAATTATCTGTCTTAGGCAGAATATCGAAAATATATAAAATTAATGGTATGATAAATTTCTGACAAACTTTCTGAAATTACTTAAACGTTACATGCCGATATTAGTCGTATAAATCAAGATAAAGTCAGTAAATCGTACCAATCGTACAGCATATCTATCTATACATTATTTTGCGAAGGTCCCATTTTTTGCCAAAAATAATGTACAGGTTTTGCATAACCCCATATGCGCGTTGAACGCACTCACTTTCTCTTCAAACGCATACCAGTTAAAAGCTCGAGTTAAAATTGCTCTTCGAGGGGCCGATTCAATGCGCACAAGGCCGATTTCATAAAATTTCCGCAGATGTCTGTGTTTCCAAAATATTGGATTTTTTTAGATTCTTGTGTTGCTTTAGAATATGGGGCATTCCACGCAAAATCAGCCACCCAGAATTTTTTTTTTCATCTAACTTTTTTTTCGGTAAAGAACTTGAAAATATTCGACACGTATTTTTTTATTTTATTATGGTACGTGAAATTTTTTCACTACTAGAATTTGAAACGATACACCTAAACTAAAGTACAGATGAGTTACATTAAATATTCTGGCATACATAGTTCTTTATGTTAAAATAATGGAGGTTCTGAAAAAAAACCTTATATAAAGGCGTTCGTGATGGAGAGTGACGAGTTGAGTTCGAATCTATTCTGAATCGGTGCTATGCATTTTATATAGCGAATCAGTAGAAAGTTCTACTACAAACTACAACTGGTTGAAAAATGGGCCGTATACAGTATAGTGAAGGAACATTTCGCATAATTCTCTGGTTATACAATTATGGTTCTAAATAGCAACGTACAGAACTTTGATGTCGATTATTTCATTTCGAATTTGAATATTTCCGTGAAAGAAACTATCAAAAGGTTGTACATGATTAATTTCAGGCATTCAGAAGGGCTAAATTATATAACCCTCTAAGATATTAAACACTATTTGGATATAAACGATATTAAACACTGCTCGAATTTTGCACTGCGAAAATTGCATAAAGCTAATCAAATTATCCCAGATCTTTTAAGTTCTTCAGATTACATTTGAAACCATTAGAAGGGCTGATTTTGCATTCCCATTGTTGTCCATTTTTCGTTGTATTTTTTTCCAATGCAAACGACCGATCTTTCTGAAGGGAAACTAGCACTGCGACCTTTATACCACGCAAAAGCTCTGCTTTCATTGCCGACTACTCCTCCTGACGACCGAAGCCCAAATGAAAACAAGACCTGATCGCATTACGCTTGATACTTTTTCTTAGGGGAAAGTGTTATAATATGGCCCCCTTAAGAAACCATTGAGATATTTCTAAATGTACTGATATATTTTCATCCAGAATGTAGGTATTTCTTTGCAATACGCCTGAGAAACATAAGTTTAAATGATTCCGGCAGAAGTGATAAGAATTGATGGATACAAACACATTTTCCAAAAGGACCACATTCTCAGTTTTTTCGCTTGCCGTAGGCATAATGCCCCAGCAACCGTATAATATGCACCTCAACAAATCAGTGGAATGCCCCACAACAATATTGGAAAATGCCGCTTGAAATGTCGATATAGAAAAAAAGCAGATAAAGAAAATATTCTTGGCATCAGAAATCAATTGCATAATCAATTAATTACAACAGAAAAACCAACATTTTTTATCCCCCAATGCTACATTTTGTTTTAAAAACCGTTATAAATCTTTAAAACAATATTTTAACTCGAAGCATACTGTTGATTCGAAGGTGGGGCATAATATCCGTTGAATGACTGTTATGAGAAAATAAGTATATCAAGGAAATGGAATTGTTCCTCTAGATTTGTATACTGTAAATAGAGCCATTAGCACTGCTAATTACTAAATAGCAGTCGACCATAAAACGTTTTATACGGTTAAAATGCTTGTTTAGTTGAAGCAAAACCTTATATCGAAAAGCTACCTAATGATATTTTCAGTTTTTTTCATATTTTCCAGCAAACAACAACTGCCAAACATGCATAGCAGAAAGATCTTACGAAAAGATACTGTTAGTGATGAAACTTTTGTTTAGAAAAGTCTTGAATGCTTAAAAAAGGAAGGGGGGGGGGGCGTTTTTGCCAACAGTGGCGCTTTATAATACTTTTCCCTACTGATGATGGGAGAGTTTAACCACGACATTCAGTTCCGTCTGAAGCACTAGAAGAAATGAACGATTTTCAATCAAAATTTACCTAATCTACTCGTCCTGTAGAAAATCATAACTGATATGTGCTTGACTACCTCAAAACAGTCGTCCCGGTGCGAAAACGGCAAGCAAGCGCGATTAATTTTTCTCATTATTTAAAAAAGTTTTAGAAAACTCTGTTTTTCAATTATTTATTGTTATCTCACGCTGTTGAAAACCTAATCACAAATTCCTAATCATATTTCCGTTTGCTTGTAGAAAGAAACCTAAAAGGATCAGCCCCGTTGGGTTGCTCGAGCTGTTGCTGTGGAACAACGCTACCAAAAAAATAAATGACTGAAAATGTCTATATTCAATTCAATCAGTCGTTATAATACTCAATTATCGATCATTGTATATCGACCTGAACGAGCGTCACAACGCAAACCTTTCAGTTTTTGTGTAAAAGTTCGAAAAACACCAGACACGCGAACCAAGAAAATGCACTGTTGGCCATAATTTGCATTTATTTTGTATATTACAAAATTATATCAGCTGCCGAAATTTATACAATTATACTTATGCATAGTGCACGGGATTGGGCCAAACGAAAGAAAATAGGAAAGCACAGATAGGGCATATTGGGCGCGTGAAAAAACCGGGAACGGGAAAACATAAATTTTCGTTAGTTGTTGTGTGTAAAATTTATTGAAATTCGTTGAAAAACAGCTGGGTTATGACAGCTCGAAGTTACCGTTCCAACTTTTTTAGGCTTGGTATTTGGAGTGTTAACAACTTTGCATCAGTTCCACTGTAACTATCGGACCGATCGAACGCAAATTCGTGTTTCACCAATAGTGCAGTGAATTGTTCTATTCCGTTTTCAAGGTCATTCCGTATTCTATTGTCTGCATCAGTGCAGTCAAGTGATAATTCGAATTAATCCGTCCTCAAGGTCGATTGTGAGCTGTGCAAAGAAGCACTGTGTGTGGTACCGTTAGCCAGCTGCTGCTATATTGTTTACAAATACATTAGACAGCGTATAGTAAAAAAACGTGTAAGGTTTCATTGTACAGTGCAGCAAGAGACTGCGAAAAAGTGCTTTTGCCTCAAAAAGGAATATTCACCGATTTCCTAGGACTGGGCCTTGACGGTCGTTCGCCGTTTGAGAACTAAAGCTAAGTAATTTTTTTTCTTTCTTTTCTCTTTTTCCTTGTTGTTCACTACCACAACCTTTGACCTTCAATCTCTACCCGCACGGACACTTTTCCGTGCCATGACCACAGGCTCAACATTGTCTTACCTTCCTCCAGATGACGGAATGGAGTTATCTGATAGCAATAAGTTTCGTAAAAAAAATTATCCCGATGGAATTGCATTTCCGTCCGGTCCGTACGCGGTTTACATCCGGACCAAAGCAAACGTAAAAAAATTGATCATCCTTAGATTATCTAAAGACGTGGCCTCGTGATATTCTACAATACAAATAATTGAAAAAGTACACCCAGTCAAGTTTAGGGTCTTGTTAGCCAGTGCAAAACAGGCTAACGAGATCGTTCAATGTGAGCTCTTCACGTGGTAGTATCACGTATACATTCCAGCTCGTGAAGTCGAGATAGACGGCGTGATCACCGATCCTAGTCTGACTTGCGAGGACGTTCTTAAGCATGGGGCAGGCGGTTTTAAAAAACCCCTACACAATAATGTTAAGATACTGGACTGCAAGCAATTGCGCTCAGTATCGACCACTGAGGATGGGACTAAGTCCGTTCACTCAAGCAACATTCAAAGCATTCCTTTGCTGAAATGTTGAAGAGTGCTACGCATCCAGTGAATGATTTCGCTTGTTTGTCAGCTGACGAAAGCGATGCTGATGATCTCCTTAAAGGTACATCGTCGGCGGTCCCATAACTTCATAACTTCAGAAAGAGAAGAAATAAATCTTCTAGTAAGCAAAGGTTCGAAGGTATCTTCTGGTGGGTCTCAAAAAATAAAACAACTGAAAGTGACGGCAAAAAACCTAAGAAAAATGCTCCAGGTCTCGGAAAATTAAATTCCGAATAAGAATTTCCATCACTCCCTGGGACTTCAAAACCCCCGAAAGTCCCTAAAGATCAGTTAAAAATTTACCAGATACTGGGTTTGTTAAATTCTCTGATAACTTCCACGACATTATTCGTCTGGATCGAGATGATCCATATGGAGGAGTACTTTTAGGGATCAAAAAGTGCTATTCTTTCTATCGCGTTAACCTCCCATCGATACCAGGTATTGAAGGTGTCGCATATTATGTTACAGTCGAAGGCAAGGACTATTGCATTGTTTCCATACCAACGTCGGTGCGGGAAGGAGCTCAATGATATCACTGAGCCGCTGATGCCCAACCGACAAGGATGCACGGAGACAAGGAATTGAAAATGAAAGTCTTCTCTTCCCAGGACACGTTTGAAGTATTGAGTTTTTGTAAACCAGAAAAACCAAATCATTGAGGGTCGTCAAATGGTGAGATAACTAAGTCCTCACAAGTCCCTATCTCATGCCTCCCCGAGCGTCTATGATGACATTTGGTCAATAGAACGGCGTCGACTGGGTGCTATCACCTTCTGCGTTAGTAGCAGAATGAGAGGGTGCGAAATGGCTTGTAGGTTGAAGCCCATCCTAAAATGCAGTGTTTATCATAGTATATTACAACATATAATTCTGTTGTTTATTACATCATGTTTTATTATTATTATTATTATTATTATTATTATTATTATTATTATTATTATTATTATTATTATTGTTATTATTGTTGTTGTTATTATTGTTATTGTTATTATTATTATTATTATTATATTATTATTATTATTATTATTATTATTATTATTATTATTATTATTATTATTATTATTAGAAGTGCGTAACTTACACTGCGACATTAACGTTTATATTGTATCATAGCATATTATTTCATATATTATCGTCTTACACTATTTTATGTTATTATATACTATGTTGTATGGATTGCATTATAATATATTTTATTATATTATATTAAATTATATTATATTGTATTCTATTATATTATGTTATATTGTATTGCATTAGGTTGTATTATATTATATTATATTATATTATATTATATTATATTATATTATAGGGTTTATTATTAGTAGTACTACGTACCTTGTTTTCCTTATAAGTTATCATTTTTAAAGTAACTTTCAATTAAATATCAAGGTCGTCACAAGGTGAGCTTGGTTCTCACTGGTTCCTGTTTCATGCCTACACGTGTGTCTGTGGTGACAAATGGTCTATGGAAGGCGTTGATGGCAGAATGAGAGGAAATGACATATAAATTCAAGTAATGTAATATCATAGCATATCGCAACATATCATTTTATTTATTCTATTATTTATTACATAATTCATTGTACTATATTATGTTGTTTTTTATTGTTATTTTCATAATTATATTTACTGTTATTATTATTAATTTGTCATCAATAATAATAACATATATTATTTTTATAGATGTAGATATTATTATTGTTATTAGAAGAGAAATATTCTACTTCCTGCAGTATTGCGAAGATAGAAGAGCATAACTGACACTCTACATTAACTGTTATTTTATATCGTGTTTTGTAATATATTATATTATACTATATTGTATGACATTGTATTATATTATCATTAATTAAAATATATTATATTATATTATGTTATATTATATTATTTTGTAATCTGTTATATCATTTTATGTTATATTAATTTCATTACACTATGTTTCATTGTATTTATCAATATAAAATATTTTGCACGGGGGCGTAAAGAGGAGGGAGCATCAGGGCATCGGACGAATTGATGACTGGACGAGGGATTGTGGATAGCCAGCCCAAGTCACTTGAAGGAAATTTGTTTCCTTCTGAAGGTTTGACATGAGTCTGACGCGCCCTTCTCAAACAAACCATCAGGCGGGTTCAAGCATGTATAGCGATATGCTTCATCCATGCACTGGATATTATGGTTGGAAGAGCATCTTTTATTCCCGCGGAATACGAGTAAGTGACTCTACTTACGTATCCGCCCAACCCTTTTTGTTCGCTTTTCGGTAACAGCTATAGTAAGAAGGTGAATGGATGAGTCATATCGGGGCTACTGTAAGTCTACCTGCATCCACTGGCAAGTCCTTGAACTGATGGTGGCTTCACTTCACATCACATCACATCACCAGAAAAACCAAATCATTGAAAAATTGCAACTGTGCAAAAACTTTATGTCACCATTATTTTATTACTCGTGTAAATCCTTTGTCCCAATTTATCTCGCTTTCTGCCTGAAACGTTGCTAACAATAAACTGACAAAGTTAGGATTCGATCTGTGACGCGACATGTGTCGACAAGTTAAGCCCGTATCCGAGCGAATTGCGCTGCGGTACGCTCCGCGCGTGCAGGTCGTAATTGAAAGATTCACTGCTTCGAAAGTATTGATCTTTCCACTCTGAAACTTTGCCAAGATTGAGTTAAACTCAAAAGGCTTCTTTTTTCAACAAAAAAAAGAAAAAAAACTTGTTTTAATCCACCTAGTGGTACCTTTCTCATATCAATCATACTATCATATATAATACTGTGGTATTCTTCAAAATAATTTTCTTCGATTCTTAAAAGAATAACCGAAACCGGTTTGTTTGACCGTCTACTGATAAAAACTATCAATTGGAAAAGATTTGAGGTCGATTTAAAAAAATGTTTAAGGTTTTTCCCCATTTTCAGTGATGGTATACAATTTTTAACCCATTTTAAACTATATTTCCGGATCCGGAAGGCGGATTCGCATGAAATTCAGGAATTAATCATGGGACCACAGGACATTTCATTCGAACCTAAGTTTGTGAAAATCGGTCGCGCCATCTATGAGAAAAGTTAGAACACATATTTTCTTTTTTTTGCCCATTTTACCCTATAACTCCCGAACCGGAAGTCGTATCCAAATAATATTCAGTAATTTTTTATGGGACCTCAAGACCTTTCATTTGAATTTATATTTGTGTAAATCGGTGAAGCCATCTCTGAGAAAAGTTAGTGCAAAAAAACCTTACATACCCACATACGCGCACACACACACACACACACACACACACACACACACACACACACACACAGAGAGAGAGACATTTTGCGTACTCGACGAACTGAGTCGAATGGTATATGATACTCGGCCCTCCGGGCCTCGGTTCAAAAGTCGGTTTTCACAGTGATTGCATAACCTTTCTATATGAGAAAGGCAAAAAATAGGCCCAAATTTTTAAATTTCTATTATTTGTTTATAATTTATTAACTTTTTTCATTATATTTATTTTAAAGGTTGTTTCATGGAATCGCTCACTTGAAAGCTAAGGAAAAGACGCACATTTCATGTCTTGGACTAATTTTTGTATCTTTATTAGATTTTACAGTATAGGTTGTTGAAAAAAGGCTCTTTTTTGAAAACGCGAAATATCAAAAAATCATATCTCGAAAATTTCACGTACCATATCAAAATAAAAAAATACGTGTCGAATACTTTCGAGTTCTTTACAAAAAAAAATAGTTAGATGAAAAAAAATTTTGGGTGGCTGATTTTGCGTGGAATGTCCCATACACATAAACCTCCGCGTACGAACATTTTTTTTACGTTAACCTCTTTTTACGTAACTTTTTTGTCGTGAATACGACTTACTTTACTATGGGGTATTTTTTCAAAATTTACACTGTACAAGAATGGGCAGAACTTTATCGTGAATATCTCTCGATGTAGTTTAACCAACAACATAATTTTTTCTACAAGCTATCAGAAATATGATCAGGAATTTGTGATTAAATTTTCAACCATGAATAATTGATAAACAAGGTTTTCTAAAACTTTTGGAAATAATGATTAAAATTTATCACGCTTGCTTGCCTTTTTCGCACCCGGACGATGGTTTTGTGGTAGTCCAGCACATAGCAGTTCTGATTATCTATTGGACGAGTATGAAAGGTAAACTTTGATTGAAAATCGTTCATTTTTTCTAGTGTTTCAAACGGAACTAGATGTCGAGGTGAAAACTTCAACATCAGCAAGAACAAACCAAGTATAAAGCGGGAAAGGCTCAGGTCTTGCTTATATTTGGACTTCGATCGTCAGGAGAAATAATCGTCAGTAATGAGAGCAGACTTTCTGCGTGGTACAAAACCTCAAACGATAGTTTCTTTCACTGCAATATTCAAATTGAAAATGAAATAATAGAGATCAATATTCGGTATGTTATTATTCTGAACCATAATTGTATACCCAAAGAATTATGCGAAATTTTCCTTCACTATACTGTATACGGCCCATTCTTCAGTTGTAGTTTGTACGTAAAAATAATAAAAACGGTTATGTGCCCTAGCACAAAATTTGGCTAACCCCTAAATTATATTGCGTCATGTTTCTTGCAATCGGAAATAATTACTATTGTTCTATGATCGATTTTGCTGTTCATTTTATAATAGAAAACAATTTTTTTATTTGGTTATTAATTATTAACTTTTTTCATTATATTAACTTTAAAGGTTGTTTTATGGTTTTATTGAAAGCTAAAGAAAAGATGCTCATTTCATGTCTTGGACGAATTTTTGTATCTTTATTAGGCTCTATTTCGAAAACGCGAAATTTCAAAAAATCATATTTTGAAAATTTTACGTACCATATTGAAATAAAAAAAATACGTGTCGAATATTTTCGAGTTCCTTACCGAAAAAAATAGTTAGATGAAAAAAAGTTTGAGTGGCTGATTTTGCGTGGAATGCCCCGTATATAATAATGTGGTATTCTGCAAAAAGTTTACTTGGATTCCTGAATAAAAAACTCTAATGATACAACAACCCATGAGGTTGTTCGAGCTATTGAAACAAGGCAACCAAAATTTCTAATGATCGATATTTTCAATCAAACAGTTCAATCAATCGGCATGCTTTTGAATGCGCGATTGCACGAGAGTCTCGTTCGATTGAATTATTACTCGTGGTTTTTGCCCTTCACATGTGCTATGCTATGAGAAAATGCGCATTCAATTTTCTCGGAAATTTCTCAACCGATTTTTACATACTAAGATGCAAATACAACATCTTGAGATTCTGCACAAAGTCCCCGAAAAATTGATTCAAATTCGACTTCCGGTTCCGGTATTACAGTGAGATTGAGATTCAAATTAAAGCTCTCATTGTCTTAAAAGACATTGTGAAATGGGGGCAATGGGTGTCAAACTTTCAAACTGTCATACAAAATGATGCAAAATCGGTAGGTTCTGGTACGGAAGATGAAAGAAACGCACCTGCCGCGTGCAGAGTTGCCACATTTAAATCTATATAAACTTGATATAACTATTTACAAATTGAAAAGGTGGTGGAAAACGACACAACAAAGCATTTCATCCAAACACGCATGACACAAGATAAAATCAAACCAATTAAAGCTTTATAGCGCTTCGTTTTATAGCGCTTTCCTTGTTTCCTCGCAGCTACCTGTAAGCTCCTCTGACATGTTACATGTTGTATCAATTAGACCAATTAGAGCGATGTTTCCCAGCTGATAGATCGTTTACTCCTTCAAAACCATCGCCTTCGTTAGGGAAATCCAGTAAGCCAGCATAGCGTCCTAGATATTTAGCTGACGAAATAGGACATTGCTCGCTATTAATCAAAATTTCAATCATATATAATTGAAAAACCGTTGCTTGATACATTCAAATCGAAACTTAGAAATATGTCCAATCAAATGGTGAAATAATAATAATAGTTGATACAAAATTGACTGAGCTGTAAGTGTTCAAAACCTGACCACATTTTTACGTGTATTTTGCTTTGAGTTTCTAATTTGAAACCCTATATAGAAATCAAAGATGTGTTTCACATCAACAAAAAAGTTTGTGCATTAAAACAAAACAGTTCTCAGTTAGGTTAGCCATCTCTGAGAAAACGAAGTGAGTTCAACTTTTGCTGGTATTTTCAGAACCGAAATGCGGGAACCGGTATAATCGAAGCCGCGGTGTGGGGACTAACATAATCTACAAACTCTTATTTTTCAGCTAAATTTAGATTTTATACAATTTTGGCTACGTACTTTAACCGATGATTTGAAATTTTATAGCCTTATCATCGTGTATTTCCGAACACGTATTTAAAATTTCGAATCCGAATAAAATTCAGGAATTTTTTAAGGAACTCTAATAACGTTTATTTGAACTTAAGTTTGTAACAATTGGTTGAGCCATCTTCGAGGAAAGTAAGTGTACATATTTTACCACGTGAATCCGGAATCGGAATTAAGATTCGGTTAAAGTTTAGAAACTTTGTATGGGTCCTGCAGACCTTTCATTTGAAACAAAGTCTATGAAAATCGGTCCAACCGTCTTTGAGAAAAATAGTGCACAAAAACGTTACATATACACATACAGATACATATACACCAACATTTTTCGAAAACGACAAACTTAGTCGAATGGTAAATGATACTCGGCCTTTAGAACCTCGATTCTAAAGTCGGTTTTCACAGTGATTGCTAAACCTTTCTATACGATAAGGACAAAAATGACTTATAGTTGAGGTTATCAAGTTTTACACAAAATCAAACGGTATATAATTTGTAACTAATTGTGAATAACTTATGCATACGAAAAAATCAGTGGAATTTTACAACATCACGTTTATTTATCGCTACAATCATATGCACCAATATCTGCCTAACTAGCTATGTTCTCAACATACATAAACCAGAATGTGTTACCATTGGTGTAAGCAATTAAACTTTTGAAAATATCGAATGTTAAAATTCAAGGGAAACTATTAAATTAAAATCGTACAGACCCGATAAGGTCACTATAGTTTACACACGGCATTGCACAAAATGAACATTTATAACAATTAAACAAAACTTGATTCGTTTCTTTTCTAACACGCGGTAGTTACATATATTAAGCGGATTAGCCGAATTATCATGCATGTCTTGCGCTATGCGGATAAGAAAAGTTGATAACAAAAGGTCATAACACTCTTCTTCGGCAAATAATCATCTGTTATTCATAATCCCCTCAGCGTATACACATAATACAGGTTGTTAATGGATCAATGATACGATTTTTTAAATGTTCGCTGATCTTTACAACTTACACAGCAACGTTACATAAAGATTCCTATCATCAGCTTCGTCACAATCAGATGCTCCTATCCCAAGATGAAAAGCAATATTATCCAATGCACTGGTCTGTTTTTTTAACGGCTTGTTTGCATTTATTGCACAAACTGGAATACCCTGCTGAGAATTATTAATATGTACATTATGTTGAGCAGAATTTACGTAGTCACATTGCTGATCCTGATATTGACTAGTATAGGACTTGACTTCCGTCATGTTTTCAATTATCCGTCTTTGTTCTATCGATCACTATAACACAATTTGTATTCACTATTTTTGCTACCGTCTTAAGTTCGCAGAAGACCCACTTAAACAACCGACTTCAAACAATATTAAATCATTACTACAATCCTTAATCTTCATGAAAGTCGCTTATAATGGGCATGCACTTACGAAGAAGTCTTATCATCCAGCTCAGTATGTGTTCGTATAGAGCACTCTACTGATAAGCCTCAGATGTATAATAAAAGTAGCATGGATGATATTTAATATCAATGTGTTATATCAGTTAACACTCGCACTCATGGTAACACGATTAAGATTACACATAAGCAATTATCTTTAGAAATTATGCTTGTTTCTCCTCATTATTTAGGACACTGTACAAAATCTAAATGAACACGTGTTGTACATGTATTGTGGTTTAGTGGTAAGGGCAGCTGTCACTGACAGATTTTATATTATCGAATAATAAAAAACCTGTTTGAATCCACCTAGTGGAGTAATGACTCCTTTCTCATGTATTATATTGAGATATTCTATTCGAAATTTTTCTCTTCGATTTTTGAAAGAAACTAAGGTATTACTTGTCCATTAACTAGTATAACATACATAATGAAACAGTGCTTTGCTCGCGCCGGAAGTCGGATCCGGATGAAATTCAGAAATTCCGTATGGGACCGAAAGACTTTTAATTTGAATCTAAGTTTGTGGAAATTGATCAAACCATCGCTAAGAAAAGTGAGTGAGATCCATTTTGGTATATATGACCACTATTTCCGGTGCTTTCGGAACCGGATACCGGGAACCAGGATAGCTGGAATCGGTTTGTTTACTTGCCTACTGATAATAACTATCGATTTGTGTAGTTTTGAGAGCAGTTAAGGAATTTTTTTAAGTATTTTGTTTAGTCGGTTTAAGTGACGGTGTACAGTTTTGAACACATTTTACCCTATAACTCCGGAACCGGATGAAATTCAGGAATGAGACCTTTTATTTTAACCTAAGTTTGTCAAAATCGGTTCAGCCATCTCCTAGAAAACCTAGTGAAATTATTTGACACACACACATACATACATGCACACACACACACGCGCGCACACACACACACACACACACACACACACACACACACACACACACACACACACACACACACACACACACACACACACACACACACACACACACACACACACACACACACACACACACACACACACACACACACACACACACACACACACACACACACACACACACACACACACACACACACACACACACACACACACACACACACACACACACACACACACACACACACACACACACACACACACACACACACACACACACACACACACACACACACACACACACACACACACACACACACACACACACACACACACACACACACACACACACACACACACACACACACACACACACACACACACACACACACACACACACACACACACACACACACACACACACACACACACACACACACACACACACACACACACACACACACACACACACAGGATTGGATTTAGGCTAGAAGAATAGGGTCATAAGCAGAGATACTTTCTACACTGCTCAAAGGGAAGAAAGCTGTAGTAAGTTCACTAACAACAGGGGAGTTCAATGTTAAATCGAAACATCGGAAGTGTAAGGAAAATTTGATCGGATTTTTCGAAAAAAAATGATTAGAGCATATTTATTGCAACCATGTGAGGGCCACAAAAATATGCACATTGATCTGAATTGACGAAAATATGAAAATTAACACTCCGAATACTAAGGGGGTAAAAAGTTACACGGACTACCAAGGGCTAGAAGAATAGGGTCATAAGCAGAGATACTTTCTACACTGCTCAAAGGGAAGAAAGCTGTAGTAAGTTCACTAACAACAGGGGAGTTCAATGTTAAATCGAAACATCGGAAGTGTAAGGAAAATTTGATCGGATTTTTCGAAAAAAAATGATTAGAGCATATTTATTGCAACCATGTGAGGGCCACAAAAATATGCACATTGATCTGAATTGACGAAAATATGAAAATTAACACTCCGAATACTAAGGGGGTAAAAAGTTACACGGACTACCAAGGGTACCATGAAAAGTGGGAATGCTAAATTTTGACTGACAATATCTTAGCCAATTTAGGACCGACATCAAAACTTTATTTACCATTAGAAAGATAAATTTATTCGGAATAAAATCCATTTGAAATGATGGAAAACCGAAAATTCTATTCAAAGTTATTATAAAAAGTTCCAACTGTGGGAACGCTTATTTTGGCTGGCCATTTATCGGCTGTTAGAAGTCCGATTTTGAAAATTTGTTTATCATTAGACAGATACGTCTATCACAACATAACTGGAACAGAAAATATTTCAATTACACTTCGTTAATGAA
Organism: Malaya genurostris; assembly: GCF_030247185.1. NCBI lineage: Eukaryota > Metazoa > Arthropoda > Insecta > Diptera > Culicidae > Malaya > Malaya genurostris. The sequence goes on from NC_080572.1 coordinate 158,599,528, forward strand.
CGTTCAAAAGTCCAAGTATAAATTATCGAAAACTTCGTATTTTCGACATATCTTTAAATTCAAAGCGACGACATATGCATTTTTATATACCAATAGATTGCATTTGACATCAGCTGTATGTTCTAGAAGAAATCAATTTCTACTTTACTGATAAAGTCTCAAAAAATGCGATATTTTAACAGAAATTTTAGAAAATTAGAGATATTTGAAGAATACTAAATACAGCTAAGCAATTTTGTACACCAATCGATTAAATTTGATACCATCTATAATGTACGAGAGAAAATAGTTTCAAAGTTTTACTAAAAAAAATTGAAAAATCAGATATTTTACAGAAATTTTTCAAATTAAAATAAAATTAAACCTGTTTGACACTTAGAATTAAATTCATATCGAACATTTAGGCATTGTTGATCACGAATCGATCGAATATTGCTTCAATTGAAATTTTTAACAGGAGAGATCTTAGAGTTTTTGTGACTCAGCTAAGCACGCATTCAAGAATGTTCGTGTACCAACCGACTAAATTTACTTTCAGCTTAAATTTCAAGAATTTATGTTTTATATTTACCACAACTCAATGAACTTAGCAACGTGTAAAATTTTAGGAGTAAAAGCTTATATTTACATCGAAAACTCAAAAAATCTTCATTTTCGTGTAAGTTTTAGAATTTAATATATTGGAAAATGCAAAACAAACATCTATCCCAAGTAGCACGTTAAGTTGCTGTCCTGTAGTTATATACAGATTGTGCAATTTATTAAATTAGTTCATATTACTATTGTAGTAACAGTTGTGTTATGGAAAAAGCGCAATTTTTCTGCGTTGTGCAACATATCTTTAAGTTCTTCCGTTGTCACGAACATTTATTCACAATTATTGTGCAACTGATACAAAAACTCATGCATCGATCCAATTACAAATGCATCAATTAAATCAGCGAAAAAACAATTGTGAAACTCATGGAAACTACTACGTAATGTAAACAAGAATTGAATTGATGTTTACAAAAACATAGCAAACATAATTTCTAATGAATAAGTTTCACATTTATTTTCTATAAAACTGCCCGTAACACAAACATGCAACTTTAAAAATATTCTGCACATAAATAAATGGTAATACTACATATTGTAGAATTGATCTTTCATGTTTTAGTAAATAGAAAATCGACAACGAACTGCATTTTTATGGTTAAAACTTGTCTTCGTACGCCTGAAATTATCAAGCGCCTTTGAATGTACGTGTTTTGATGACAGCACATCAATTTCTATGAGAATAACAATCTATTCTTTTCGATGAATACCATCGGAAAAGTATTTTTTGGTTCACCCATCGTAATGATTAATTTTACCTATATAAAAGGATATATAAACATGTAAATATTAAAATGAGAAATTTTGGTTTTTATTTTTATCAAAATAGTTGTTTTTATTTTTATCAAACTAGTTGACTTAAATAACAATACAATTAAGTCATTCATCTTAGTAAACCCGACATTTGTGATACGCACTGTAGGTATTATTTTGGTGAGCCCATGTGCTTTAGTTGCAAAAACAAGTTGCTCAAGTGGTAATATGTAACTATGAGAGTAACTATGATGAACTCAACTTTTCGTTCAATATCTTTGAAAAGTGATGTCAGGTCTGTTCATTTTTTCGCGAGATGAAAACCGAATACAAATTATTTGACTTGATTTTTGTTTCATTGCGCATGTAATGCTGTATTTCTGAAACTTTTATGATAATATTCTCATGTCGGCAAGTTTTTCGTTCATTTCAAGCAGATAAATCTGGTACAACTTATTTGCAAGTTTCGAATTGTTTTTCTTAAAATGATGAAAACCTCACGCACAGGCCTAATATTTAATGAGGCAGTCAAGACAATGCGGCAGCCAAATAGTTTTTACTACGAGGTTTTCAATTCGGCTTATCAGTTTTTGCCTTGCGGAGAGCATAATTTCACTATCAACAAGATAGTGAACAAGAACAAGAGATATACAGCCATTTGGCAACAACAAGAGATACTTTTTGGCAATCTTCCTGATTACGTTATTAATGTGAGATTTGAATGTTAACTTTTCGTCAATTACGACTCCAAGGTACTTCATCTCTCTAACGCGTTCAATAATCTCACCATCAATTTCAACGTTAGCATCATGTCTAGTGCTCGCAGAAGAAATAACCATGTATTTCGTCTTTGCGACATTCAATTTCAATTGCTTGAATTTAAACCAACGTGCTATAGAATGTAGGTCTTCGTTTAAGTGTGCAACAGCTTCATTATAATCCTTAGATGCAATAAACAGAACCGTGTCGTCAGCAAATAAATTGATATCACAAAACCGTAAAACTCGTTTCATATCATTAATATACATAATAAATAAAATTGGTCCTAGGACACTGCCTTGAGGCACTCCAAGTGAATTATCTAGAGAACAGGACACAAAATCGTTAAATACAGTCTTTTGTTTTCTATCATATAAATAGCTTTCAAACCATTTGTATGCTACTCCTCCAATGCCAAAGCGTTGTAGAGTTTGTAACAATAAAGGTCTTGAGATTGTTTCAAAAGCGCGCTTTAGATCCAAGAACACTGCAAGAATAGTCTCTCTAACTTCGATTCTCTCTTTCCATTTTGCTAATACCAGATTCAAAGCGGTTTCGCAAGAGTATCCCTCTCGGTATCCAGATTGTTCCGGCATTAGCAAATTATTACCGTTCAAATAGTTCATCAACTGGTCCTTAACTACATGTTCCAATATTTTCTCCAGCGTGTGAAACATGTTGATGGGACGGTACTCTTCGGCTTTATCCGTTCCAGCAACTTTGGGAATAGGAACCACTAATGATTCTTTCCAAACTTTCGGTACGTGCCCAGTTTGTATCGATTCATTTATCAAGTTTAGAAGATCGTGTCCGATAACATGAAAGCAATCTTGTATCACCTTTGCGGTGACATTATCGATACCTGTCGATCTTTCCAAATTAAAACAAATATCTCTCAACTGTCCAAAAGTGATTGGGTGAAACCCTTCAAATCTGCAATTGTTATTTATCGACTGTGTTATTTCACTAGGTTCACTGACCTGATCAATACTCTGATTGATCAGTTGAACACTGTTTATGAAATAACTGTTCAATTTTGCACTATGGTTTGCTCACACCGTTCTTCTATCCCATTAAAACTCATGCTTTTCGATGAGCTATGTGTTGGCTTAATCATTTGTTTAAGGATTTTCCACAACTCCTTGCTATTTCGTTGATGTTGATCGATCTTCCTCTGGAAATATTCACATCTAGTCTTTTTCAAGGCTCGTGAGTATATATTCCGAGCATTCGTGTATCCACGCCAGTGAATTTCGTCGTTAGTTCTGCAAAACGTTTTATACTTTTTATCCCTCTTTCGCTTCAACCGTAAAAGGTCTAAAGAGTACCACCGGCTCGAGCTAGTCAAGCTAACGTATTTCTCAGATACCAAGCAACTAGTACACCTTTTCAACACGTCAGTCAGAACAGTCGCTCTGCTATCTAAATTTCCAACTGACTGCGTAAAATCCAGGCTTCTTGATACCAGAGATATAGCTTGGCTTGAGTATTTTTTCCAGCATTTTATTTTAATTTTCTTTTCTTTTAGTATGGAACCTCTCGTCAAGTAAACTGAGATTGTTTCATGATCCGAAATCTTACAACCGTCCGCCACTAATGAACGAATACCGTCAAAATTTGAATACACGTGATCTATTAAAGTTCTACTATGTCTGGAAATTCTCGTGAATTCATTCACAGTTTGCTTGAGGTTGAAGAATTCTGACAACTGTTTCAAATGATTCGAATCTTGGTCCCTGAGCCAGTCAATATTGAAATCTCCTGAAATTATGTTCAATTTACTGAAATCTAAGAAGCTTTCCCACCAGTTTTCTAAAATTTCCAGAAAAATTGCTACTCCACCGGTATGTCTTGAATGCGATAAGCAATAAGCAACAGTGTAACCAGGAATACCCAGCTGATCAAATGCACTGGAATCAACTATACGTGTTTCCGATAGCATAACTAACAAGGGCCTTCTATCCTCTACAACAGGGGTTCCCAAACTATTTTGGGTCATGGACCCCTTTACTACAACTAACTTAGGCCTCAGACCCCTATCAACAAATTCCTTTGAAAATTCAAAAATATTACTTTTTATTATTGATGTAAAATACTTACCAATTTCTGCGAATGGTCAAAGAAACACAACTTTGTTAGCGTAAATATTTCAAATAACAACTTTTATCAAACAATAGGGGGTTGATTTCTAGACCTCGTCGACCCCCATAGTCAGTTTTCGTTTACGTCGACCCCCGCAAAAAGGATATCGATCCCAAGGGGTCTATATCGACCACTTTGGGAATCCCTGCTCTACAAGATGCCGCATTGCGACAAAGTTAGTAGACAAACCGGCTATATTCAAATACAAAATTTCCGATAGCCTCCTGTCAGTTAGTTGCTATCCACTAGACAAAACGTTTTTCTTTTTCGATTCAAGCAGCCTACGGTATACTGGACACTGTTTACTGAATGTCGGATGATTTATGTCCAAATTCATTCTACGTTCCGAGTTAATTTTTAGACAATTTACGCATTTAAAATCAGTTGAAGAGCACTCAGAAGTTCTATGTGCTGCATTACATCTAGAACAATCTTTCTTCGCACAATTTGTACTCTTGTGACCAAATTCTCCACATTTAAAACATCTCAGTACATTAAAGGCCTCGTAAATAGAACACTTATCCCATCCAATACTAACCGTTTGGGCTACCATCAGATTGCTATAAGTGTTTTTATCAACCTCTATTATTACATTATATTTGTTATATCTGAGCGTGGATTTGCAAAATTAGCAACAACTTTCACATCTTCAATCGCAACGCCCTCGTTCTAACTTCTCAAAAGATCGATGAAGACAATGGAATATCGATCACTCATCCCCACTATTTTAATTTTTGGTTTTCCGGGTGTGGGTATAACAGCACTGTAGTTGGCACCCAAATTGCCTTCAATGTTCTCTTTCACTAATTAAATATCTTCCCCGGCTGCACACACAACAATAATCGAGCCATCTTTGCCGTTTTTAAAGTTACTAATCTTATGTGCTCTTGGATCTAGCTTGTCTTTTAAAAATTTCCTTGTATCATCACTCGTTTGTGATGTCTCGACTGGTTTTATCATAATGACCGAACCAGTCTTACTATTTTTATTACCTTTGTTCTTATTTGTAAATTTTCCAGACAGAACATTCGCATATGTCATTTTATTATTTTTATTAAAAACCTCGTCTTTATTTTCAAAATCGTTAATGTCCATACCTGTCGATTCATCTTCATTATCAGTCATTAACTTTTTTTTTCGTCTAGGATTACCATCAGACTCAGAGTAAGTCTTTCTTCCTACAACAACTTTTTTTCTGTTCGTTACATCCAATTCATTATCATTTCGCTTAATACTCGAAATCAAGAAACCTTTCAAATCCTCCAACTTTCTGGCCACACTGTTTTCCAAGCATGTCATTTTACTCTAAAGAGTATCATTGTAGGATTTAATCAGTCTCTCAATTCCGTTCTCCAATGCGATGTTCATCTGCAATATGATGCTCTGCCATGCAATGATTCTGTACACTAAGGATCGGCTGCAAAGTCTGTTGAAACAGAAAGGCCGAATTCCACAAAAAGAATGTAATGCCAAAACTTTGCTTACTTTGCGAGATTTATTGCCAGATTTATTGCATCAGAAGCATCCATTTGATCATCTGGGGGACTGTTTCTAATGTATATGTGAACGATATATACGCATCGCCCAGCGCTGGCGCTGGCTAGCGATACCACACGCAGTGCTGCTGTACACAAGCTCACAGTCGGCCTTGAGAACGGATTAATTCGAATTATCACTCGACCGCACTAATGCAGACACGGTTGAATATGGAATGATTGGAGAAAGGCGAATTTACGTCTGATCGGTCCGATAGTTACGGCACGAATGATAAAATATTTTGTTAGCTCCATTCACTTTAATACTTTTTAAGATAAAAATATAACAAATTTTATAAATTCTTAGTAAAAATTCTAATTAATTTTTGCTTTCCTATTTCAATCCAGTGGATCGGATATGCAGCGGAAAACTTTTTCGTATTGCAACTTAAGGGCATGTTCAGGAGTGCTCTAGATACATAATTTTTGCCAGTTTTAAAAATGAAATCTAGAATTTTAACAAAATAAACCAGCCCCAGCAGCGTTTTATATGTGTTTCAAATTTAGAAAAAATTAAAACAGCAGCGTATACCAGTTTTAAATTTGACAGCAAAACTGTTCGAATAAATAAAACTAAAACGGCTTGCTGTGGATACGTTTGTTTCAGTTTCAGTTATATTATAGACCACCCATATGAATCTTGCTGCTGCTGAATTTGCTCTAAGGTTAATTCTACATAAACAAACATTGTCATAGTTACGACGCATGTAGCCATTCGACGCTTGTTGTTTTGGTTAAAAAAATGATGAAACTGCAACTGACGGGGAATTGAGTTTATCGAGAGGTCCATTGGAATGGTGCATATAAAATCACAGACCATTCCATCTTGAGTTTACCTTTGAATAAATAATGATAATTATAAAAATAGGCTTGAATGAAAGAATGGGTCGCTTAGATCAGTGTGCCAATGAATTAGGATGGTTCCACCTCATACCCCTACAAAGGTGTGAGCAGAACGAGTTATCCGAATAATAATAAATATTTTAGCACATATCATAACCGTATACTGACAGGGAAGGGGGCGCTTGTCTTCCCTTTACAGAGAGCGAGCGAGTGTCTATTTCCCATGTTGGGGCGGCTCGAAACAACGTCTGTTCTCCATGTTAGGAGCGGCTGATTACCGTCCTTGTGTCAGTGTGGGACTCTAAACAGTGCTGACACGATGGCCCTCCGGCGAGACAGGAGTTTGGTGCAGGCCTAACAAGCCGCCCGGAAAACACATGTTACGTACAATCAGGATATAAATACGACTCGAAATAATCGGCAAAGTCCTAGACGACGAACAAAGGACTTTGATTGGAAATTTGGCACACGGAACTGCAAATCGTTTGGCTTCCCAGGATACGACCGAATGGGCAAGATGCGACAGCACGTGATTGGGTGGCAGCCAATCAGTGATAGGATGTGCCTATTGAAGATCAAGGGCCGTTTCTTCAGTTATAGCATCATCAATGACGAGAAGTAAGCATTTTACGCGCAGCTGGAACGAATCTACTACAGCTGCCCACGGCGGGATGTATAACTTGTCATCGGCGACATGAATGCTCAGGTAGACCGGGAAGCAATGTACAGGCCCGTGATCGGGCTGGAGAGCCTGCACGCGGTAACAAACGACAACGGCCAACGATGCGTAAACTTTGCAGCCTCCCGAGGAATGGTAGTTCGAAGCACCTTCTTCTCCCGCGAAGATATCCACAAAGCCACCTGGAGATCACCTGATCAACGGAAAATCAAATCGATCACGTTCTCATCGACGGGCGATTCTTCTCCGACGTCATCAATGTCCGCGCTTACTGCAATGCCAACAATGATTCTGATCACTACCTTGTCGCGGTTTGTATGCGATCAAAACTTTCAACGGTGCACAATACTCTTCGCACAGGAACGCCGAGCAATCTCGAGCAGCTACGTAGAGCAATCTTGGCGCGGCGACTTTTGAAGACGGCTAGCGGAACATAAGGTCTGCCGTGAGTAGCACTGCTTCAACCGTACTAGGTAGGAGGTTATCGAATCGAGGAAATGACTAGTTTGACGGCGAATGTCAGCAGTTGGTCGAAGAGAAAAATGCAGCAAGTGTAAGGATGCTGCAACACCGCACGAGAGCGAACGAGGAATGTTACAGGCAGGCGCGGAACAGACAGAACACGGTTTTCCGGAGGAAAAGCGTCACCAGGAAGACCAACATCGCTAAGCGATGGAATAGCTCACACGCTGAAGTTCTATGAGAAGGTGAACCGCTGACGTAGAGGCTACACGCCACAAGCCGAAATGTGCAGAGATATGAGTGGTAACCTTCTCACGAACGAACGTGAGGTGATCGACAGGTGGAAACAGCACTATGACGAGCATCTGAATGGCGAAGCACAAATACAGATACAGAGAACGACACAGGAATCAATCTGGGTGTACCTCAGTCGACGATATCCCATGAGAACCAAATTAATTATCTATACTAAGTAAAGACATGAACTTATCAATATAGGCCAGCAGTGATCGAACCAAATGAACGATCGCTGCGTTTTGCCGACGCTGCACATGGCTGCAAGCGAAGCGAGCCACAAGTGCGCGACACTAAATTTTGTCAAAAGCAACACATTCATTTGATATAAAAGCATATTGGAAATCAATAAATGAAGAGATACCTAATTAGTCTGTACTCATTGCTGCTCCTAGCGAGACCGGGTAACACCGTAATCTAGCTAGGACAACAGCCTTTGATGACTACCCGACTTATTACATGGCAGACCGTGGCAAAATATAAATATCGTGTCAAGTGTGTAGAAGCATTTCAATAATGGGGAAGTCAAGCTCAAAAAGTGCGCAGAATACCGGTGAGCCCCAGGTACACATTCTAAACAGACTAAATGTGCACGAAGAGTTGCACGAAAACCAAGATTTCAAGCTTATACTGATACTTTATGTAGGGAGTGTGCAGCTATTTATTCTAATGTGCCAAATAATTAAGCGCCACATTCGCCAACAAACATTAAAAATTGCCAAATCGGTATCTAACATACAGAATGTATAATCAAGAATTTGATCCGTGTATATAGTTCAACTAGTATAGTGATAAATGACACCCAAAAGTGTTTTAACAAGAAGATGCAACAATAGAAGCGGTAACGAAGATAACAAATGTGAAGTACAAGGGCCTGGTCAAATGGAGACAGCGATTATTACCGCATGGAAGACCCGGAAGATTGGTGTTAACAACGAGCAACGGGATCATCGATGACGTCCAGGCAAAAAGACACAAGATTAGAGGTAAACTATTTTGTTATTTCTATCAAAGGAGCTGCGAATTGATGATGAACGCATTAGTTTACGAGATTGGGCTAAAGAAGTAGAAAATTATGAAGCTCTACAAGTTAGAATCAAACTTGCACTGAAAACGAAACAGAATTGTTAGCTGAGAAGAAAATGAGCAAACCCAACATGGTGTCGGTATTGGAAATCATCAAAACCGCCTCATCGTTAATTCCGGATTACGATGGTAGTGATGTGATTAATGAATGATGACAATCGCAACGCAGCGATTAATGTTATCATTTCAAAATTATCAAGCAAGGCATGAGTAGCTGTCGGTGAGAATCCCAAAAGTGTAGAAATAATAATACAAAGATTAAGCGAAAAATGTAAAATCGACAACAGCAAAATTGAATGCTGTAAAACAAACTGGTGATGTTCAAATTTTTACCGACAAGGTGGAGAAATTAACTCTCGACCTTCCAAACTGTTATTTGGCAGAAAACATCCCAGTAGATGCTGCTGTTAAATTAGCTACCAAAGCTGGAATTAAGGCCAACGGAGTTCGTGACTCCGAAACGAGACTCTTGTTAAAGGCAGGGCAGTTTGAAAATTTAACCACAGCCATTGGAAAAATACACGAAAATCAGCACGGGACTGGAGCTAGTGTAATGTATTTTTCAAATAAAAGCAATAGCCAAAGACACAATAGAGCCAGACGTAATTTCCAAAACACACCATTAAAAGGACAACAATATAACTTTACGAGAGGTCAAGACAAAAGTTATAGGGGACAATATCGTCACCCCTTCAATCATAATATTAACCAAGGAGGTCACTATGAACAAAGGTTCAGGGGATACCAAGGAAACCGAGGAATAAATAACTCACGAGGTAGAAATACCAGTAATTACAATCGCATTTATTACAATGAATCGGAAAACTGGCAGGACCCTCAACAACAACAACAGAGCCAGAATCAACATGCTCAGCATGTTGGGGGTACAACCAACCATCAACATCCCACACAACAACAGCAACAAGAAATACCTTTATCACAAGCAAGGAATCACTGAAATGATACATTTTCAATATTCAAACATAACTTACAAATTTTATCAATTTAAAACTAAAAATTTCCGAACAACAATTTTTTAGGTTTCAAAATAGACATTTCTGCTCCCGAATCTATTATGAATGAGCAAGTATTCATAATAGATTCGGGAGCAGAAATGTCTATTTTGAAACCTAAAAAATTAAATCAAAATTGAATAATCACAATAACCGACAAATACGTGATCGCAGACATCAACAATATTACAACAGAAACTAAAGGTTCTATGATTACAGAGCTGTTAATTGATAATGATATATCTTTAATACACACGTTCCAAATAGTAAATGCGGAATTTCCTACTCCAACAGACGGTATTTTAGGTAGAGATTTGTTCACCAAATACCATTGTAATATTGACTACGATACTTGGACTTTAACATGTGCTACAAAACATGGATCAATTGGATTTTTCCCCATTTTGCGAAGTATACAGGCAAATATACAGCAATATTAAAGAAGACAGTGTATTACTATCCAGTGAATTACAACCTGGAATATTTTGTGGGAATGTAATTATTAATTCAAAAAATCCAATAGCTAAATTGATCAATACTACATCCAATAGCTAAATACATCAATACTACTGTGAAAATTCATTCAAAATTATCGCTTTGCAACAATACAATTTATATACTTATAAAGAAGTTAACCAGGACAATAGGAATACTAAATTAATCAGCGAATTAAATACAAACGGAATCGACAATATAATTAGAAGTAAATTATTAAAATTATGTGCAAAGTACAACACAATTTTTTCTTTACAAGATGATGTACTAACCAAAAATAACTTTTACAAACAGCACATTCATGTAACGGATCAAATTCCGGTTTATATAAAAAAAAATTACAGAACACCAGAAATGCACAAATCAGAAATAAACAAACAAGTAAATGAATTCTTAGAGAAAGGAATTATTGAAAATTCCACCTCACCATATAATACCCCCATATTGCTAGTTCCGAAAAAATCAAATACCAACGATAAAAAATATAGACTTGTATGCGATTTCCGTCAGCTTATAAGAAATTTATTGCTGATAAATTTCCCTCAACCAGAATTGATGATATCCTGGATCAACTAGGAAGAGCTAAATATTTTTCAAATCTTGACTTGACTTCAGGATTTCATCAGATCGAATTAGAGGATAGCTCTAAAAAATCCACTCACCAAGGTCATTATGAATTCAATAGACTACCATTTGTTCTACCGATTTCACCCAACACTTTGACTATAGCGTTAAGGGCTGAGGACAGTACCGTAAAATGGTAGGTTTTTTGCTATTTTCCCGTTTCAAATTAAATTTTGTTGGAAACGGTGCAGAATATAGAAAAACCCACCTGACAATGTCTTCGAAATTTAGTTGAGAATATTCTGTGAAATTTTCAGAATGATTCATTAAGTTTAGCTTTTTTTTTGACTGAAGAACTGCTGAAAATTGGAACGCTCGGAAATGCATTTCTCTACTTGTTCATCGAATATCTCGGTTTTGAAGGCTTGTATCATAAATCTACCGTGACAAAGTCTAGATAATTTAGTTTACATGCGATTTGTACATAAAAACATATATGTTATCGCGATAAAAATAAAGTCTTGTATTTTTCTGTGAAACAAAGTCAATTTCTATGCATCCACCATTTTTCTTCGCTTTGGTTTCCTGTAGCATTCTTAAAAAAGGAGAGAGAAATAAAATTGGCTCGACAAGGCTGCCAAACACACAGACATTCAATCTTTGTGAAAGTTGAATATTTTTTCATTGTTAATTGGAATCCATGTAATGTCCAACCCATACGATAGATTAATGTGATAAAACTATTCATCAAATTAATAAAATGTATACTGGCAACCCGGTACAGTTTGCTCATATACGAGAGAGTACAAAAGAAATACGATGCGCAAAGGGAATTGAGCGAGCCACGTGGTCGATTTAAAACTTTAAACGATTTTAAACGTGGCCCTCTGTCCTCAGACCCTTAAGGGTCTTCCTCCAGAATGTGCTTTCTTGTATATCGATGATATTATTGTTATCGGATATTCCCTTGAACCTCATTTGAAAAACTATTCATGAAACTTCAACAATTTAATCTTAAGTTGAATCCATCGAAATGTCATTTTTTGTGCAGATGTTTATTATACATATAGGACATCGTATTTCAGCCGACGGAATTCAACCTGATAAAAAGAAATTTGCTGTTATTGAAAAATTCCCAGAACCACAAAACGCAGATGAGGTAAGACGTTTTGTAGTATTTCGTAACTATTATAGAAGGTTTATACCCTACTTTTCTGATAGAACTGCTCCATTCAATGCGCTTTTAAAAAAGAATGCATTTTTTAACCGGAGTAATGAATGTAAAAGTGCTTTTGCCATGCTAAAACAAAAATAAATATCATCAAGGATTTTACAGTTTCCGGATTTTAACAAACAATTTATTTTAAGCACCGATGCGTCAAAACTGGCATGTGGTGCTGTATTATCTCAAATGCACGGCGAAGCTGAATTACCAATTGCATATGCTAGTAGAATGTTCACTAAAGGAGAGAGTAATAAATCTACAATCGAGCAAGAGCTAACCGCCATTCACTGGGCGATAAAACATTTTCGACAATATTTATACGGAAGACGATTTTTAGTAAAAACTGACCATCGTCTACAGATCGAAAAAATCTTGTGATTTTACATCTTATAAGATGCACATAAATGGAGCGTCGTATTTCATACAAATTTATAATTTAACATGCAAAATTGTGTGATTTGAAAATAACATGTCTTGAATTCGAATGAAATAAAAACAAAAGATCGATAGCAGCAGCGCGACTTGAACCGAGAAACATTAGATCACAAGCGCATCGGTTACTCGACTGGACCGCAGAGCTCATATCTGGTCATTGAATAATTGATAAATATATATCCATACAGCGGCGCTTGGTAGCCGAGGGCAAATTACATTCGGAACATGTAAAATTCTGTGCGAGGGGAATATTGCGCCATTTAAAAAATTAAGTAGTTGTGAATTATATCGTTTGTAGAATTCTGTCACCTGCAAAATTATTTTTGTTTTGTGTACGCTTATATACTTATTTTCGATGAACGAACCGTCATCCAAATTGACAAGGATGAGAACAGATTTAGAATACTTCACATTTGATATTGAATACGTGAAAGGCAAAAATAATACGGTACCAGATGCACTTTCACGAATAGCTATCGATTCTGAAGCTTTATTAGTACCACCAGCTCAAACCAGGTCCAGTACAAATAAAATTGAACAAAATATTATAACAGATAATAATCATATTAAGATTGATCACCTCAGAGTTCATGAATCTGTCAACAACATAGACGCTTTCAATTTACCACAATTGGTTTTTGAAATATGCATCTCAACAATGATAGTTAAAATAACATCGAAGGCGAAGAAAAAGGAATTAGCATCAGTGCAACTCACTTTTACAAAATATATCATTGATTTTTCTAATGCACAGGACAAATAAATGATATGGCCAAAAATATAAGTTTGAAAAAAAATAGCGCTCGAATTAAGCAGCATTGTATTCAGTAAAATGAACGTTCAACAATTTTAAGAAAGCTGCAATAAAATATTAACAGTCGACAGACGTTAATATAATACTTTACAAAAAAGCAAGTGTAACACATACTAAAAGAGAAATTGACAACATCATATCAGAAAACCATAATACCCCTACGGGAGGACATGTAGGTATAAATAAGCTATTAATGAAATTGCGAAGAGACTACTATTGGACAAACATGAAGTCCACAATAACCAATTACGTCAAGCAATGCATTTCATGCAAACAAAACAAACACAGAATAAACACAAATGAACAATTTATCCACACGACAACACCTACTAAAGTGCTCGATTTAATATCAATCGACACAGTCGGTCCACTTACTAAGACCCATAATGGAAATCGTTATGCACTTACGATGCAGTGCGATTTATCCAAATATGTAATTGTAACACCTTTAATTGATAAGTAAGCTGCAACAATAGCAAAAGCATTCATAGAAAACCTTGTTCTTATTTATGGTTGCCCATCGGAAATCAAAACAGATATGGGAACCGAATATAATAATGAAATATTCGAAAATGTATGCAAACTATTAAACATTGACCAAAAATTGGCAACGGCATACCATCCTCAAACAGTAGGAAGCTTAGAAAGAAATCATTGTTTTCTTAATGAATACCTACGTAATTTTATTAATGAAGAACGAGATAATTGGGGCTCATTTGTTTCTTATTATGCATTTTGTTAAAATACTTCGCCTCATACTGATACAAAATATGCACCATTTGAACTTGTATTTGGTAAACCAATTAATTTTACTTTTCTTCTAAAACATGCAAACACATTAGAACCAGTCAACAGCTACGAAAATTACTACTCGGAGTTAAAATTTAGGATCCAGCAAATAATACAAAAGGCAAAAGAATTGAAAAACAAAAAGAGCAAACCAATCCACTGATCATAAATATCAACTATAAAGTATGGTTGAAATCAGGAAATAGAAGAAAATTAGACCCGGTATATACAGGACCATATATTGTAGTAAGCATAATTCACCCTAATGTTAAGATAAAGCACTGTGTAACGAAAACGGAACAAACTGTTCATAGCAATAGAATTATTAAGTAATATATAAATAAATTACCCCTAAACATGTTTTGTGATACCTGTAACTAACTTGTGAAAAAAAAATTAAAATAAAAAACAATAAACAAAAAGCACGTAGTACAGCGTAATCTCTTACTTAATATTAAAAAATACTTCTATAATATTAAATTCTCGAAGGGAAGGAAATATAGCCATTAGCATTATGGTTAAGGTATACCACAATTTATTATACATTCTAAACAAAAATAACAAAAAAAACCTGTTTTAATCCACCTAGTGGTGTAATGATGCGGTTCTCATATTACTCCTAACATCATATATATTACTGTAGAATTCTCTAAAACAACTTTTCATTGAATAGAAATAGGAAAATTTGTTCGGACCTATTCTAACAAACTCTACAAATCCTGTTTATCCTGTAGTTCCGGAACCGGAAGTAGTATCTACAACAAATTTAGGAATTCCGTATGAAAGACTTTTTTTTTTAAGTATGTGAAAATCGATTTGGCCATCTTGAAGGAAAATAAGTGAGACCCTTTTGCAGTTTTTAATCACCATTTCCAATTCTTCCAAAACCGGATTCAGATGACCGAAATAGCCGAAGTTGGTTTGTTTGCCAGCAACAAATATGACCTACAAATTGGAACAGTTTTGAACCTAGTTAAACCTAGACTTACTATCTCATGCTTTATTTTGATTAAACCAATTAGAGAAAATCTAACAAACGAAGCGAATTTGCGTTTCGGTTACTTCTGCATATGTAAGTCAAGCTAAACAACATGAATCAGCAGAATAAAACATGTAGGATTATTACTTTTATTATTATTACTGACATCATTACACCACCGACACGGTATTACTGCACTGTTTGAAAATTGCATATTTTTTCAAATAAAGGCTATAGCAGGATAAGAATGTGAAATCTACCCCCAAATGGAATTCATATTGTTATACCACATTCGAAAGGTCATAGACTGGAAACAATTTTCTCAAAGTTTCAACCCTGCCATATTGACGAAGCTAGGGTGGTTCTATTGATTTTTATTTTATTTGATTTTCGAAGAAACTGCTCCTCCGAAAAATTTGAAAAAATCAGGCATTTATAAGGCATTATGGGAAAGGTTTACAGTTTTTTTCAAAATTGTTGAATATGTATTTCTTCCATTAAAAAATACTAGAGAATTTTGAAACATATTTTTTTCTCTTTTCCAATTTTTGCACCGCCCTGGATTTTTGAGTGATATATAAAGAATTTTTGGACCCGTTAAAGTAGTATGTTTTCATATTTTTAAAAAAATGTGGACGACCAAAATGTTTCATTTTTTCTAAAAAATAAATAACAGTCGACCATGCGTCCCCATCAAATTCTGAGAGAAGGAAACGCATGGCGCTTTGTTCTAGTAGTTTATGCAACTCAAGCGCAGGGCTTAAAAATCAAAGTAACGAAAAAGAGAAAATGATTTTCAACCTTTGCATAATACATACACGATCATACTTCGGGTACAACCGAGAAAGTTACAAAGCAAGAACTTTTTGGACATACTGACATTCGTTTATTCTTTCAATCGCACTTATCATAGAATAGCTATAATTTTTATCACCCGCAGCACCGTCTTTTACAAATATCACACACCACTAGCAGACATCCATCACCGTTTCGATTCCTTAATAGCGTGTACGAAATAGAACAAAGCAGGCATCGTTTGTTTTGTGTTTTCTTCTTCTTTCGGTGTTGTACATTTTGGCAATCTATATGGTAATTTGAAAACTTTGACACTCATCGCCCTGTAACTGCGGAACCTTAAGTCGGATCCGGATGAAGTTTCACAGTATTTTTAAAGATAATGTTAGGTTTAATTCATATTATGATTTGTGAAAATCGGTTCAAGCATCGCAGGGAAAACGAAGTGAGTTCAATTTTTGAAGTTATTCTTCACCACTTTCAGTGCTTCCGGAACATGAAAAGGGGGACCAGTAGTAACGAATTAAGTTTTTATGCACACAAACAAACAAGCTCTGCAAACTAGAATAATTTATCAAACATTTTTGTTGGATTTGCACCTGTTTTTGACCATCGTTTGTGAAAAACTACTAATGAAATTGATAATTTTCCACTTATCACGCTTTAGTTCCGGAACCGGAAGTCGGATCCGGATGAAATGTTCTAGAAATTCTTAGGAAACTACAAGATCATTCATTTTAATCTTAGTTTATAAAAATCGGTTAAGCCGTTTCAGAGAAAAATGAGTGCACACTTTCTCTCTAATTTTCACATATTACCATGTAATTCCGGAACCGGAAGTCATATCCAAATATAATTCAATAGCAAGCTATGGGACTGTTAGTCCTTTTATTTGAATCTAAATTTGTAAAAATCGGTGAAGCCATATCCGAAAAACGTGAGTGCATATTTTTTTCATTTTTTTGGTACATATCATCGTATATCTCCGGAACCGGAAGTTGGATCGAAATGAAATTCAATAACAGGCTATGGGACCATGAGACCTTTCATTTGAATCTTAGTTTGTGAAAATCGGTTCAGCCGTCTCCGAGAGAAATGAGTGCGTATTTTTGTTACATACATACACACATACACACACGGACACACGCACACACACAGACATTTTTTTCAGTTCGTCGAGCTGAGTCGAATGGTATATGGCCTAGGTTAAAAAGTCGGTTTTCACAGTGATTGCATAGCCTTTCTATATGAGAAAGGCAAAATTTTATAGGGGATAGGTGTGATAGGCTCCTACCGAGACCGGGTAACACCGTAATCTAGCTATGACACCGGCCATTGATGACTGCCCGACTTATTACACCAGTTACCAGGCGAGCTGCTCCAACATGGAGAAGAGGCACTGGCTAGAGCGCTGCACTGGATAATTTCTAAGATTTGGGAGGAGGAGATTCTACCGCAGGAATGGATGGATGGAGTGGTATGTCCCGTCTACAAAAAGGGCGATAAGCTAGATTGTTGCAATTACCGCGCAATCACATTGCTGAACGCCGCCTACAAGGTACTCTCCCAAATCCTTTGCCGTCGTAGGGCCGTTCCAAGCGAAATTTGTAGGGCCGTTCCAAGCGGGATTTACTGGAGCTCGTGCCACTACGGATCACATATTCGCGATAAGACAAGTACTCCAGAAATGTCGTGAATACAAAGTACCCACGCATCACCTATTCATTGACTTCAAAGCGGCATACGACACAATCGATCGAGAACAGCTATGGCAGATCATGCACGAATACGGTTTCCCGTATAAACTGACGCGATTGGTCAAAGCAACGATGGATAGAGTGATGTGCTACGTCCGAGTATGTGGGACGCTCTCGAGTCCCTTCGAATCTCGGCAAGGTGATTGACTCTCTTGTATCTTGTTCAATATTGCCTTGGAAGACGTGATTCGAAGAGCGAGGATCGACACAAGTGGCACGATCTTCCGAAAATCCGTAAAACTTTTTGGCTTTGCTGATGATATTGATATTGTGACACGTAACCTTGAGAAAATAACGAAAACCTACACCGAAATAAAAAGCTGACGCTAGGCACATCAGACTGGTCATAAACGCGTCAAAAACAAAATACATGAGAGGAAGAGGCTCTAGAGAAGGAGCACTACGCCTCCCACCACGAATCGAGGTGGTTGACGAGTTCGTGTATTTGGGCTCACTGCTCACCGCCGATAATGACACCAACAGAGAAATTAAGAGACGCATTTTGGCAGGAAATCGTACCTACTTTGGACCCTTCGATCGAGAAAAGTACGCCACCGCACGAAATTGACCATCTACAAAACGCGGCAGAGAACCAACACATCCTCAGTGTTTTCGAAAGAAAGGTACTGAGGACCATCTATGGTGGAGTGCAGATGGAAGACGGAACGTGGAGACGGCGTTTGAATCACGAATTGCAACAGCTGCTAGTAGAACCACCCATCGTACGGACAGCTAAAATGGGACGCTTACGATGAGCTCGGCATGTCATAAGGATGTCGGACGACAGCCTAGTGAAAATGGTTTTTAAATCTAATCCGACTGGTACAAGAAGAAGAGGAGCGCAGCGAGCAAGGTGGAGGGCGATCTCAGAAGCATCCGTTCCTTGAGTGGCCGGCGACGAGCAGCCATGGACCAAGTTATGTGGAGACGTACGCTTGATACAGCAAAGCTGTTAGGTTAACATATCTTAACCAGTAAACAAAAGAAAATGATATGATTAATCTAGCAGGTATAGATTGTTCTTCAAAAGAACGACCACAACTAACATTCAAATATTTCGGATTTACTACCCGGGGTAATCAAGAAAATTTCCAACTCGGGAAGATCCTTGATCACATTAGGAATCAAACCCGATATCTTTACCAGTATCAGACAATAATTCACCTGGCCCTTTCCGCCGGACCAGTTCATCGATACAAACATCAGCTACGATGGAGTAACGAGACTGCGGAAGAGCAGAGCCAAGCCCAATTCCATCAACAACTGTCGATCCCAATTAGTTATCCGAATCTGTTGCTTAAATTACTAAGAAAACCTTGCGATCAAGGTCAGGAGTCAAACTTAACACATTGAATGCTAAGGCTCTTAGGCCAGTCCTATTCGCTTTTCAAATAGTCACTACCTGGTTCGCACGCGAGGCTCTAACGTTTGTAGACTGCTCATTATTTTTAGCTCTCAAAAAACGAAAAATCCATCACCATTATACCGAACACAGTAACTTAATACGTCTCACAATAATATATATATATATAAACAAAAAAAAATTACAACCTTCGAAAAATAAAAAATTTGAACATTATTTGCTTACAAAACATAAACATGTGTTTTATAAGCAAATATTTAGTTAGTTCAAATTTTAACTTAACATAACTTTTTGAACTCCACCAATGTCGTTGTGCGTTTGATCAGTCTTGGCATCGAATTGAAAAAACTTATTCCCTTGTACAATAATGATTTTTGCTATCTGGCTAACAAAAAGCTTGGTGTTCTAGCATCAGATGCGTTTCTAGTGTTATACCGGCGCAAATCAGTTCCTCTTTCAATTCTATCACACAAATATCGAGGCAGCATACCATTTAAGATTTTGGAAATGAATACCATGGTTAAGTAGTAAATTCTCTGTTTCACTGAAAGCCATCGTAATGCGTTCAGTAGAAAATCTGAGGAGGTATATCTAATACATTTTAGAATTAATCGCATGATTTTATTTTGCAGTCGCTGTAATCTCAAGATTTGTGTGTTATTAGCAAGATACAGAATTATTGAGCAGAAGTCAATGTGTGGTGCAATGCCTGTTGTATACAATAGAATCTTACTATGGATCGTAAGGTCATTTCTCAAACGACACAATACACCGTACTTTTTGGCAATCTTCTTGATGATGCTATTAATATGAGGTTTGAATGTTAACTTTTAATCAATTATGACTCCAAGATACTTCATTTCTCTAACGCGATCAATAGTTTCACCATCAATTTCCACATTGGCGTCATGGTCGATGCTAACAGAAAAAATAATCATATATTCAGTTATCGTGCCATTTAGTTTCATTTGCTTAAACTTTAACCATCGAACCAGCGGATGTATCACTTTTGAGTTTACATTGTCAATACCAGTCGATTTTCCCAAATCAAAACAAATATTTTTAAATTGTTCAAAAGAGTTTTTTTGAAATTCATTAAGGCCATCGTCCAAGTACCAAGCGCGCGGGTGGTTTTAGGAAATTTTCGATGGAAATTTTGAAAAATTTGCCAAAACCAAAAACATACAGACCTTTGAAATACATTTATCTATCTACAGGGTGAAAATGGCTGGAAAATTCGGAGGATTTTCCGAGTCTTATCAAAAATAGCTCTGAACAATGAGTGTTTTTGTGATCTTTCACAATTATCTGGAAAAATAAAGCGATGACATAAACTTTTTTTTTCAAATAAACTTTATTATGGATACACAGATTACATTCGGACACATTTTTGGAAAACCTTTTCACGCTTTTCATAGAAAATCCACGAATTTCAAAAATTTCCACGAAATCGGTTATATGAAATTCGTTGATTTTCCATGAAAATCGTGAAAAGGTTTTCCAAAAATGTTTGCAAATGTGATCCTTGTTGCCAGCATGAGGTTTTTTTTGAAAAAAAAATTTCATTCCATCGAATTATTTTTTCAAATAATTGTGAAAAATTACAAAAAAAGCTCATTTTTTCAGCGCTATTTTTGATAAGACTCGTAAAATCCTTCGAATTTTCCAGTGATTTTCACCCTGTAGACAGATAAAAGTATTTCAAAGGTCTGTATGTTTTTGGTTTTGTCAAATTTTTCGAAATTTCCATCGAAAATTTCCTAAAACCACCCGCGCGCATGGTACCTGGACGATGGCCTTAAGTCTACAATAGTTATTCATTGGCTGTGTTATTTCAAGAGCAAGTAGCTGTTGTACAGTGTGGCACACTTACCCGCCATAATTTCTCACAGGCGGGTTATCGCGTGTTTTTAGGGTCTGTCCATAAAAGACGTCACACTTTTTTTACGATTTTCGACTCCCCATCCTCCGTTTTCACAAATTGTCTCAGATGCAAAGACTCCCCACCCCACCTATGTCACATGTCACGAATTCAAAATAAATAAAATTCATCTCAATACATTCTCAATATGTATGACAAACCATATAAATGTGAGGAAAAAATCGATTTATTACATGTTGTCATTAGATTAAAAAGTATCACTGAATCTACAAAACCATTGAAATTATTTTATTAATATCAATTATATAAATAAACAAAAGTATTTGGTTAGAATTGATGAAACATTTAAATCATCTGTTTTATTCCTCCTAGGGGTACACAGATATATTATTGTTTTAGGTAAATAATAATATTTCCTTAGTGTAGCATTCAGGGCTGAGAAAATAAAAACCATAACCTCATCAAAACGAGATCACTGCCGGAGAATCTTTTCTTGATCAGTTGATCAGTGAATTTTAAATCACATTGATCAATATCGGTACTGATCTTCCGTCACAATGGGTAGTGATTTTGAGCTAAAATGATTCTTGATTTATGTAAGTTCAATTATTGGAAAGCTTTGATGTTGGTGGAGGAAAATCACATATGATCAAGATAAGACATGACATGATCTACGTCTGAAATCGTTGATCTCCCGCCCTTTTTCAAATGGAGCACAATTGAATAAACTGCATCAGAATCATATAAGAGAAATGCTTATGATATAATGTTATCAATGCTAGAAAATCAAATTACTGAAAAAATTGTCAATGCATAACTTAAGTTAAACCGTTTGAAGGCATCTTTTTCTTTTTTACTCATATTAGGCAAAATTTATTAATTTCGCTAATTTACTCGCTCCTCCGTGCACTTTTGCAGATCACAACAGAAATGATTTCCTGCTTTATTCATTTCCGAATTTACAAGAAGAAGCTTTTACATCAACAAATACACGTTTTCCTATAGAATGTAAACGTTTATTGTGGAGATTTTTTCAGGAAATAGGGCAAAGCAGTAATATAATTAGGTATTTCAAAAATGCGCTCATTGAAAATATTGGACGACTTGGCTGTACACGCAGAGAAAAATATTGTAAGAATAACTAAATTTTGGTTTCATACGATTTATTTTGTTGTTTCTTGACAAACAATTTCATGGTAAATTTATTCGTTCTTTGAATTTATAAACTTAGCAGTTGAAATGAACGATAAAGTTCAAACCTAAAATAATTAGTACTTCAACATACGCTTTTGTTTGTTAAAATCATACTTTTTGTTTGTCATTATTCTCAAAAAGAGATTTTTTTCAAACTACTTTTCAAGGTAATTTTTTAAACTAATTTTATTTCAATTTTTATCCATTTGAAATTGTCTATTTCATTCAACAGCAGTTGAGCCCTTTTGTAGTGGGACGATCAAATTTTTCACATGCCACAATCAATGAGTCGGTGTTCCATTACTCTGGTCAAGATAGAATTCCTGCATCAAATATTTTCTGTAAAAAACGTGTTATGTAATGTAATGCAAGTTTAGTAAAATTTTTTAATTATCCATACATACACTTGAAGTGTTAAAAGAGCCCACAGAAAAGACAGAAACACTAAAATTTTCCTTCAAAAACACGTGCAAACTTTTTCATCCGGATCCAATTTCCAGGTCAGCGAAACAAAAACTACAAAAAAAATCTGAATAGGACTCAAAACTCCACAAATCGATAGCCATTGTTAGTAGGCAACTAAACAAACCGATTTCGGCTATCCTGGTTCCCGGTCTTTGGTTCCGAAAGCAGTGCACTGAAATGAAAATCTTATTTATATTCATTAGATTTGTCATATGAATCATATGCAGAATATAATTCATAGAAATTATATGGAAACTTATAATCTTTATTTAATGTGTACGTCAAATCTAAATGGACGTTATCATAATGAAAGTTATAAAAATATCCCATATAATTTATATGGAAATCCGATGGAAGTTGTGAATCGTACTGCTTGAAGCTGAAGAAATAGTTGTGTCTCCAATATTCATCAACTGCTCCAGACCATTTTTTTTCAGGAAGTTCCGCATCTCAATGTAATTTTTAATCGCTGACAAGACAGCTCATCCAACTTCGTTCAAGGATATGCGTTAACGGGCCATGAAATATATATCCGGTACATTTCATTACTCTATCTGTCTAGTAAAATTCATTTTTATTTTCAGTCTCGGGATCTCATTTCTTTTTCGCAAATATCATGAGGTGCTCCCTTACCGAACGGAATACTAGTAAAGCTTGAATCCTCAAAGAAAAGTAGTAGTTAGCGATTATCTGCTATTCGTATGAGCTCTATTGAAAGTTATATATATATATATATATATATATATATATATATATATATATATATATATATATATATATATATATATATATATATATATATATATTTTTTTTTTTTTTTTTTTTAAACTAGTCATATGGTATATATGAACCTATCTAAATAAAATCGAAGTGAATATTATATGCGCTTCATAAATTGTTCCAATGTATGTTGTGCGGATATCTAGTAATGGTTATAAGACGCGCCAATCAATTTGACTCAGACTGGAAATTTCATTCGTTATATGGAAATCCTGTAAAAATAACGTTAAGAAGAGTTTTATGTTTCATAAGATTATCTCATATATTTGACATGATGTTGAACACATCTTGTAACTATTATTGGAAATGCTAATAGTGCAAAATCATTAGAATATCATATAATGTGAAAAAGAAAATTTAGCTCAGTGTGGAAATAGTGGTCTATATTCCAAAATGGATCTCACTCATCTTTCTATGCGAATGGTCCATTTTAGAATATACGACCACTATTGTCGGTGCTTTCGGAACCGGAGACCGGGAACCAGGGGATAGCCGGAATCGATTTGTTTAGTTGCCTACTGATAATGGCTATCGATTTGTAAAATTTTGAGTCCAGTTTAGAAAATGTTTTACGGTTTTTGTTTCGCCGGTTTAACTGACGGTGTACAATATTGAACACACTTTACCCTATAACTCCGGAACCGGTAGTCGGATCCGGATGTTATTCAGGAATTCCGTATGGCACCGTGATACCTTTCATTTGAATCTATAGGAATTTATAAGAATTGGATGAGCGGTCTTTGAGATAGTCGATTGCACATTTTCAGTTCATTTTGCACATTTGTGGAAATCGGCCAAACCATCGCATAGAAAGATGAGTGAGATCCATTTTGGAATATAGACCACTATTTCCAGTGCTTCCGGAACCAAAGGCCGGTAACCAGGATGGCCGAAATCGGTTTGTTTAGTTACCTAATGGTTATCGATTTGTGGAGTTTTAAGTCCTATTCAGAATTTTTTTTGTAGTTTTTGTTTCGCCGGATTAAGTGACGGTGTACAATATTGAACACACTTTACCCTAGAGTGCCTATAACCAGAGTGACGACGACTCATCCGTGATGTTGGCAACATATCAAAACATTTTATCCGAAATGTTGGCAGTTTTGATAGACTTCCATTGTATTTGACAGATCGTTTGCTCGTTTGGAACGAAGCTGTCATTCCAAACGAACAGCTGTCGTCACTCTGGTTATAGGCACTCTACTTTACCCTATAACTCCGGAACCGGAAATCGGATCCGGGTGAAATTCAGGATCTCCGTATGGCACCGTAAAACCGACGACACGACCAGACACTCTGAACAAAAATTGGTTCGAAAAGTGTCCGTTGATGATTTACCATCAGTTACCAAAAATTGAGCAATCCCTCGTATTTGAAAAAAACTATCTTTTCGAGCAACACTGTTTAGTTGCTTCGAACTAGTTTCCAAGGATTCCTAATACAAATAAACAAACAGTTTGCGGAACAGAAAATAAGTTTGCTGCAGGTAAATAATAAAACACTAACGACGAATCGGTTCTGAAACTTTTTCTTTCAGGGCAAAGTGGTTGTCTAATCTCTGCAAATTCACGGAAAATCGATTGTATGTTGCTACAATGAAAATTATTTCGAAAAAGCCAAGGGGCAAATCACTCTAAACTTTGTCTGAACTCAAACAAGTTTTACCGGGAGTAAAAAAGTTTAGCAGGGATCTCGTTGAATTAGAATGGGATTAGAGAAGTTTAGCCGAGATCAGAGATGCCATTTATACAGATTTATCTGTATTATACAGATTTTTACATGCACATACAGATATCACACAGAATACAGATTTTGTACAGGTTTTTTAACTCAATACAGATTTTTCAAAAAAAAGGAGAGAGTAAAATAATTTTGTTCGTCTGAGCTCTCTTTGGTAGTAGTGACGAGATGAGAGTTTTGTAATCTATCGACGAATCACAAATTGATCTAAAAATCTTTAAATGGTGTTGTTCAAGGTGAAATGTAGCGGAATGCGAAAATCGCGTTTTTGATCAATTATTCAAAAACTAGACCGATTTTCGAAAAATCAAAAACACTTAAGTTTTCGAAATCAAATTTATCATAACTAAGTATTCTTAGAATTTTGAAATTTTGCTTTGCCGAGCCGTAATTGGTTTTTGAAATGTATAAACGGTCACTGTTCCGTCCCACGGGGATGATTTTAGAACTGAAAAGTAGTGTTTGTAGCAGAATTTCACAAAGATTCTGAAAATGCAACTCAAAATTATAAAATTTTAGCTAAAACAACCGAAAATTGAAAAAAATTACATAAACTTTTTTGCATTTTTTTATTGCTTGCGCGCTGCTATTTCGTATTGAGGTGGTGTGAGAAATGCACGGTGGCATTATATCGTGAGCAAAAATACATATAAAATTATGACGCGAATTTATGCAGCATTGGGTTTTGTGTTGAAATAGAAACGAGTTGAATACAATAAAATGGGTATTGTAAGAAATTGTTTATTTTCTAAGTAACTGTCATTTATAATGCTAATTATGTCCAATTCTGTTGAGTTCAATGCATTGATGTTGCTGAAGCAATAAAGCCTGGCTGTGTGATATCGTATAACAGGTATTATTTTAGATTGTAGGAAGCTACTGAATGAAATGAATACAAGCCAAGTATTATCATTCATTAACATGATATATAAACAAAGTGATAAACATTGAGGGTAAGCTTCGAGCCAGTCAGCATGGAAAACTTATTGGAATTCATTGGTTTTTCAATTATTATGAATACAATGAATCAACGCTTGATTTTGCTTTCAAAATCGATTGAATAATAAAGAACTACGAAATAATTTTATATTCAATTTCGATCCCCAAATATGTGCTTGAGAAAAGATTCACTAAATAATTTTAACTGCATGGTATGATGAACTATTAGTTATAATTGGAATGTATTAAAAATGTAATCTATGAAATTATTACTTGATGATTTCTGGCACCGGAGGCCTGAGGCTGTTTGGTCTTCGGTTCGTTATCGTTGAAACAGACATTTCTAGACTATATAATTCCGAAAGTCGCTTCCGGAAAAAAGTTAATGGTAGTTTATGGTACTATAAAGTTTGTTCATTTCAATCTAAGTTCTCACAACCCAAGCTAGTGATGTTCGAGAAAATGTGCCGCTTTTTATTATTGCACACACATGAGTCGGCCTCTTTGGCTTGGTTTGAAATTTCTTCGGCTGTGTATCCATTACGTCCAGTCTTTTTTACAAGCCAATATAACGAGAGCTAAGCCCACTGCGCTCAATCATTGTAAAAAGTTCTTGTTTCCATGTATCCGTTTTTCGTGGTATGCTTTGTGCGACGGTTCGTTCAACTGAAGTGGATGAAATTTTGCGCGCATTTTATGACGCTACATTTCACCTTAAGTTGAGCGCTGAGATCCTACATCAACTCACCAAGCCAACATTTTGAAAGTATATGAAATGGAAATTATGTTTTGTTGATTTCGATTGGTGATGAAAAGTTGAAAGCATTTAATGTCGTCGTTGTAGAATGATATGAATATTGAACACTCATTCAATTTCTCGTTATAAAACCATACATTTTTGGAATGAAATTACCTCAAGAAAATGTCATTATAAATATTTCGATTTTATTGAAGAATCCAACCAACTCTTTTGCGATCGCTGCGCTGCCCGAGTGGCGAGCTTTGAACTAAGCGATGGTGATAATTTTCAGATTTTGCTTGAAGATTCGAACAAATTGCAGGGTTTTTATTTTTTTTCTTACGATTCGAATACTAACATACAAAAACGTGTGAAAATTTGGTAAAAAAATCGATCATTTATGATTCAGTAACTTTCCGTGGTATGTTTGACTGATATTTATGGAGAAATCGTAACATGAAATACCAAATTCGAAGAAGTGAGGTTGGGTTCTGTTTTCATATCTGGGATATTCTTTGTTTTTTGGGTTGGATTTTGAGATTAATTGATAAATTGTGATCAAAAGTTTTACGACTAGTCTATTTACTCATGTTTTACCATCTAAATCAAATCTGTATGTGAACTGAAAATTTCAAATTTCATCCGAGATTGTCAAGAGTATAGGACAATTTGAAATCATATATTTGATGACAACACGTGAATAATCGTTTTTCTTACCCATATTTGTAAGGTTTTGCCATCTGCATTCTTTCAAACTCAAGTAAATTGAAAAATTCGTCAAAAAATTTTCTAAATACATGGGATATGTCAAAACAATCACCATAACGCTATCTCGTGGTGACCACGCTGATTGGATTGTTCAATAGTGGATACAGATAAATACAGATTTTTCATACTGGGTAATACAGATTTTCTATGAAAATATCTGGCATCTCTGGCCGAGATCTGGAAAAGCATTATTTTGACATAAGAAGCTGTAAACGTGGGAGCAGAGATGCCAGATATTTTCATAGAAAATCTGTATTGCTTTGTATAAAAAATCTGTATTTATCTGTATTCATTAATGAAAGGAAATTTCGGAAATAAAATGATGTTTAAAGATGTTATTCCATTATATTATTGTTATAGAATGGCAGATGCAAGGAGCATTCCTTTATATCGTAAGTCTGCCGCACTGACAAGAACAATCAACGACGAAATTTAATTGTTTTTGTTATCAACCACAATTGAATTGTAAATCCATATACTTTTTTCGTTTGAAAATGATGACTTGGAATTCAAACATGGAAGTCATATGCCCAATACGCAACGTCTAGTCAGGTCATACAACTTTTCAGTCTGACAATAAAGTTTCATGACGCCATGACTTCCTTGAACATCAGTTCAAATTGGTTTCAAATTATGATATAAATGTATTTCAGCGTTCATCATTAAACAACTGCACGAAAAAAAATTTATTTTAATATGGGCAATCAAACACGCTCAGACGGAAAAGTTTCATTATTTTTTTCTTACTTTTTGTGGTATCTGTATAAATCTGTATTTAATTTGAGAAATCTGTATAAATTCTGTACTCTGTATTAAATCTGTATGCGCATTTAAAAATCTGTATAATAGAGATAAATCTGTATAAATGGCATCTCTGCGTGGGAGCTCGAATGACAGATACACTTCAAACAAGATTAGGCAAAACTAGTTGGGATTAAATGAGATTAGAGAAGATTATTTTGAAATGACATGAGTTTATTAGTATGAGATTGTCTAGAGTTTAGAGTGATTTGCCCCTTGGTACGAGCCGAAAACGACCTCCCCGCCTGATGAGAGTATTCTCTGATGGCGATTTTTATGAAATAACAATTCCTGGTGTTTTTTTTTTACCTAGAAATGTCTAGCAATTAGATCGGATGATATTAATAATAGATTTTTACAAGAAATGGCTTTCAGTACAAGAACAAAGAAAAAGTTTTATCAATGTATTTTTTTAATTATACAAAGTGAATACTTCCAATTCAGGATGTAAGTATTTAAATAATGTCATTGTTCTGCGATAGCTGCTCGCGCATCGACAAGATATTGATCATCATGGAGACTATGCTGAGGTGTGGATCGCTACCGGCTATTGTACCGACATCTTAGTTTTTACTATTGCCCAGATCATATCACTAGCTTCTAAAGGGACTGTCGATGTTTGATTGAGGACCAGTCCTTGCCACTGTTGTGTTGATGTGTGCAATTCTCCATGCTGCGGTGGCGAGTGAATCGTTTTGTAACTAGCTAAGACGCGTGGGTCAAAGTTAAATGCGCTCTCTAGAATAATCAGAGTTAGATGTAGAATCACTGTGATGTTTTATCGCATCGGACCAACCTTCTGCTTGTGGGGCATTGACGTCCGCTGGTAGAGTGGAACAATGGGTTATCATTGTCAGAACTAATAGGCTCATATTTTGCAGGTCCCAGTAGGAAGTCTTAGAATTAATTTCGCATTTGATTTAGAAAGCATATAATAGCGAGAGTTGGTCAGATGATGTTGAGCAGATAATTCCAGTTGCATCTGCACTATGGTTTAGCATTACCGGCAAGCCAACGATAATGTCCGCTAGACACCCACCAGTGTACTCCAAGGCGATATTCGATTGTTCTCCATCGGATTCGGATCTGAGAAGTAAAAATGGGTCACCGTTTCCTTCACGATGCGTTTAGTGTTGCTTCATCGCGACCAATAATGAATGAACATCCTTTATTTACCTGCAAGATTAATGACAATGCACAATTACACCCAATCATAAATTCAAATCCTTTTTTCAATCATATGCAATTTAGTCGTACACACACGAAACTTATATCTTCATATGACAACATTGGACACTAAAGTAACTGTTATTTGAAATCAACAATTGTTGGCCTTTGTTGCCAGTTTCAATAAATTTTGAAGCGATTTCATTTTGACATTACCAGTTACTGAGGGGTAGTTAAATTTGCGATACAGTTTTGATAGACGAGTGGCAGGTCGTGTCGTCGGTAAAACCTTTCATTTGAATCTATAGGAATTTATTAGAATTGGATGAGCGGTCTTTGAGAAAATCGATTGCACATTTTCAGTTAATTTTGCACATTTTACCCCATAACTCCATAACCGGAAGTCGGATACAGATGAAATTCAATAGCAACCTATGAGACTACAAGGCCTTCAATTCAAAGCTTAGTTGGAATAAATCGGTAGTGGCCTCTGAGAAAATCGAGTGCACTTTTTATTCATTTTTTGCACATTTTACCCCGTTACTCTCGAACCGGAAGTCCAATCTGGGTAAAATTCAATAGCACCCTATGGGACCAAGAGACCTTTCATTTGAATCAAAGTTCGTGAAAATCGGTCCAGCCATCTCCGAGACAATCGAGTGCACAGTTTTGTTACATACACACATACATAAACACACATACACACACCCACACATTTGCTCGGATCGTCGAGCTGAGTAGAATGGTATATGACATTCGGCCCTCCGGGCCTCGGTTAAAAAATCGGTTTTCACAGTGATTGCATAACCTTTCTATATGAGAAAGGCAAAACTAGTTTTAAATTAACGAACCTTTGATAAAGCTAATAATTGTACCGCTTTAAATTCACAAATATTTCAGTTGGAATGAATTTCCTTGAATTTAGTTATTTCAACTAGCGCTTTTATTTTTTTAAATCAAATTTGAAATTTGTAATTTTTGATACTACTGATTTACTCAAAATATAATTTTGATTTATATTTGTTTTCAAAATTCTGAAAAGCATTTTTTGAGTTGAATATTTTTAAACACGAACGATTTATTCCCATGCCACAATCAAATCGTTTTTTTATAGCATCCAACGATTCGATGCTCCATCAATTTTCAAACAATTCGCTCAAGATGCATCAAGTATTGTTTCTAAAGAAAATTTGTTATGTAATGTTATTATAAAAATATTCTTGAATATCAATAAATACGCTTGAATTGTTGAAAACCCCCTAGGAAAAGAAAAGAGCGGATGAAATTTTACTTCGAAAACGCCTAGAAACTATATATGAGAAAGGCATCATTGCACCACTAGGTGGATTAAAGTACGATTCAGACGGTCCGGCTTCTTCCGTCTCCGGAACGTCAACGTCCGTCACCGTCATTCTAATTCACACGATCCGGTTTCCTATCCGTGTCCGTCATGTCATTTTCTTACACGCAGAATTTGAAGAACTTAGTTTAGCACAATTTTATTCCATTAATACACAATCTGGGTGCTTTTGAAGCCAATCGATCTGTTGGTTTTCTACCTTTTAATCGAAAAAATAACTTTCAAAATTACCTAGAGAGAGAAAAAAACAAAACAATCAGTTCCACTCAACAACGTAACGTACGTAAATGCGGTATATTTTGTTTAAGAGTGGGATCTTGACACCGAATACATACATAACTCGCGGGTAATTTTTCAAAAAGGGCGTATTGAAGAATCCAACCAACTCCAACCAACAGCGATCGGTGCGCTGTCCGAGTGGCGAGCTTTGAACTACGCGATGGTGATAATTTTCAGATTTTGCTTGAAGATTCGAACAAAATGCAGGGTTTTTATTTTTTTTCTTATGAATCGAATACTAACATACAAAAACGTGTGAAAATTTGGTAAGAAAATCGATCACTAATGATTCAGTAACTTTTCGCGGTATGTTTGATTGATATTTATGGAGAAATCGTAAGATGAAATATCAAATTCGAAGAAGTGAGGTTGGGTACTGTTTTCATATCTGGGATATTCTTTGTTTTTTGGATTGGATTTTGAGATTAATTGATAAATTATGATCAAAAGTTTTATGACTAGTCTATTTATTCATGTTTTATCATCTAAATCACATCTGTATATGAACAGAAAATTTCAAATTTCATCCGAGATTGGCAAGAGTATAAAACAATTTGAAATGATAACACGTGAATAATGGTTTTTCTTACCCTTATTTGTAAGGTTTTGCCATCTGCATTCTTTCAAACTCAAGTAAATTGAAAAATTCGTCAAATTTTTTTCTAAATACATGGGATATGTCAAAACAATCACCATAACGCTATCTCGTGGTGACCACGCTGATTGGATTGTCATGTCGTCAAATATTCTTTCGGAGATATGTTGCCGGAGCTTGCCGTTCACGGACGTTGACGTTCCTGATCTCTGCTGGATCGTGTGAATGCGCAAAGGGAAAACTCATTTGACTAATTTTGACGGAGGCTGACGTTCCGGTGACGGTTACGGAAGAAACCAGATCGTCTAAATCGTACATAAAACAGGTTTTTAAAATTGAATTCAGTGTGAAATTGTTTGTCAAGAAATTGACCGGAACATTCAAGCACAGAATAACAGACAGGACACTCAAATTAGATTCTTCAATAATTTTAACGGTCATTTAGAATATTACTTCTTCTTCTTCTTCTTCTCTGTTCGCAGCTGACATTCGTCAAGCTGCTGCTGCGGAAAGGGCTAGTAACTATAGACTATATGCCCTGGAATATTACTTAAGTTGGGACAGTACTTGCATATGTCATGATGGCGGTACGTTACCCTATCAAAAACATCCTGTCTGTCATCTAGACTGTTTATTTTTTTCATTTACCAACAGAGTTGCCATTTATACAGAATTACCTGTAATGTATCGATTCGTATACGTCCATGCGAATTTCATGTAAAATACAGATTTAATACATATTGCCAAAACTATATACATAATTGTGCTACTTCTCATCTTCCAACGCAATACAAAATCGAACCCGTTTTGTTACAAAATTTACTTGCTTCTGGTCTATCGACAATTAATTTCTGGTGAAAATTACCAACACAATAATACCATGTTCACATTAGCGCTGATATCACTTGATATACCGAGATGATATGCATATCATGTCGAAGTGTTCACATATGATCGAAATGATATCGTTTGACAATCAAGTTGTTATATTGAATGTTCTCATTAGAAATAAGATCAATAATATTACCTTTCTCTATTAAAATTGAATCAATAATTGAAGTCTTGCATTTTATGGTCTCCGAACACCAGTATTCGTTGAAAAATTCGAAATTATAATGATTGTTCATTGCCACTCTCAAAGTGACGTTCATAAATGAGTGCGTTCAATGCCATTATCCGTGTTGCTAGTTGCGATTTTTGATAATTCGACATGATATCGTACATAATATACCGGATATCATGCCAAAATGATAATACGCGTTGACATCAAATTGTATGGGATATCAAGTGATATCGCACATGATATCATCGGATATCAAGTATATCCGTATATCACTTGATATCAGCGCTAATGTGAACATACTATGAAAAATAATCTAGATGAGCAACGTTGAGAAAAATAAATGGTTGCCTTCCAACATCGCTAAACAAGTTAAATATATTATCAACGTAATCCAATAATTTATTGTGATGATGCACTTTCAAATATTATGATGAAATCAGGCATCCAAGCAGCTGATCGGTGTTGACAAACGAGGGGAAACCAACTAGTAACAAAAACCTAAGACAAGACCTGATAACTGGCTTCTTATTCTTCCTTCCGAATCATCCTTCTCGCCATTTTCACCCTGTGGAATTAATACCAACGTATCGGCTACAGTGTAGCCATATTTACAGATTTTTTAATAACTATGCTAGGAAAAAATATATTACATATAAATTTTTAGACTTTAGGTTTTTGATTTGAAACAAACATAAAACATGTTTTGGTGAATGCATTTCTTTATTATATATTAATGCTTAAAAACAATTAATTGAGCTTTGATGACAAAACACGAAATATCTCTTGTTGAACGCAAAATCGAATCCTTTATTGACGTATTACCGGATCTTTTGGAAACCGGAAGAAGTCAGGTTTGGATAGAAATGCTTAATGCGATCACAGTGTGGAACACAACAGTTCATTCTTCTCGTGAAACTCAACACACTTTCGAGTTTACACTAATTTAACAAATATTTTTTGGTTACCTTTAATTCACTAAAAAGAAAAACGGCTTGATGCCTATTTTAATTACACAGTCCTGCCACTATAAACATTTATTACCAATGAGATTGAAAAAAATGTGAAACATTCTCCGAATATTTTCATTTTCATTGGTGAGCTAAAATTATACATTTTAATAAATATGTTTTCTGATTTTCTTTATACTTGGCATCATTGCTCGCGTACCCTGCAAAAGTTTTTTCTTTACACAATGTGCAGGTGGCAACATCAAAATCAGCCAATCAGAAACTGGTCCATTTTGGAACAAAAGCAGCCCCCCAGATGTCAGGTCTTGTCTTAGACAAAAACTTTAACATAACACAAGGGGTGTACCGATAGTAAATAGTTCGCACAGTACAATATAGGTGGAACTAGTGCATCACGAAAAATTATTTTAATAAGAATTTATTCATACTGTCAAGTCTGTTAGTATGTGGTTCAAGTAAAATATTTGTTTTTTTTTATCAAAATGACGCTTGAATTAAACTAATCTGCTGAGAAAAATTAATTATCAAGTTTTGTAATTTCTAGAATCAATATTTGCTATATCAAATCAGATTTTCTATTGTCATTATTTCAATAAAAAAAAATTCGTTGTGTGACACCCGAAATAAGTTATTTTTACATTTTTTTCGCTGCGTATACATACACGCAGAGAAAAAAATTGTAAATATAACCAAATTTGGGTTTTACGCAACGATCTGGTTTGATATAAATAATATTGCTGCTTGAAACTACAAAACATGATAATCAATTTTACTCAGTGTGTTAGTTTGTTTCAAACGACAATTTGATAAAACCAACAAATATTTCACTTGTGCGTTCCTGTCAATTTCTTGACAAACAATTTCACGGTGAATTCAATTTGAAAAATTTGTTACGAATGAACGAACCTTAGATAAAGTTAAGAATTGTTGCGCTTTAAATTTACAAACTTTTTAGTTGAAATAAATTACCTTAAATTTAGCTATTTCAACTAACGCTTTTGTTTGTTGAAATCATACATTTTTGTTTGTTTTTAAAAATAAAATGATTTCTTTCAAACTAATTTACAAGGTTATATTTAAAACTACTTTTATTTCGATTTATATTGGTTTAAAAATTTCTAGAAAACAATTATTTTTAATTTTGAAATTTTTTAAGACGCTTCGTCATTCCCGTTGCTACACGATCGAATTATTCACATACCATTGTATGTAATTGTAAAGCCCTGTTTCTTAATTTTTATAGCATCCAAACGATTCGGTGCTCCATCAGTCCGACCAATATAGAGAACCTGCATCAAATATTTTTGGTAAAGAAAATGTGTTATGTAACGTTATACATATTTTTAAAATATACTTTATCATCAATACATACACTTGTACCCTTAGGACATGAAAGAAGCAGATCAATTTTTACTTATGAAACGCGTACAAACTTCTTCCGTGGGAGACAATAATGTCAATAATGATACATGAAATAAAACTAACACGGTTCATTTAAACAGTAAACTTAGTTGTATCATTACACAAATAATACCATAGATAAATTGAACCAAGTTTTTTCTAGATGTGAAGGTATAGCAGGATTGAGTCAACGAGAACACTGCCGGTAACATTAATTCAACTTTGGTTGACATGTAAAAAATTGTTAGTTTATTTCAACAATAAACTCATTCGGAACAATTATATTTTTGGTTTGGTTGGACCATAATTTTGATTCAAATCAAACAGAGATCATTGTTTTTGTTGAAGGGAGAAATTGGTTTGAAACAATCATATTCTAGCTTGAAATGAATATAAATCAAATTTAAAAAACTACTAACTGTTTTGTTATTTTAAACATGCTCAATTTCTCTGCGTGTATAGTGCTGCATCCCAGTGAAATTTGTCGACCCGCATAAGTCCGACCATCGGCCCGATTAATAAAAAGTAATAACACTTTTAATGATCGTGTAAGGTCTACGAGTTCAGTAATGACACGAGAAATGATGGAATTCCGGATTTTCTATCATTACCAACATAATTTCTTCTTCTTATTTTTTTTGTGGAAGCGCTGAATATCTTTAGAACTATACGCGAAAAAATGACAAAGTGTAGATTTAAATTGTTAATATTTCATTAACGTTTCAATGGCAAATCAAATTTATTTTCAGCTAAACGAAAATAAAAATATTGCTATTGCTATTGCTGGAGTAGTTACAAATACTCATCATTATTAATGAACGTGTAATGCTAAAAAGTAATGATGTACAGTAATGAAGTAATGACGAGCGTTTGAGCAGAAGTGTCATTACTTAGTAATGACACTTTTAAGTATCGTGTAAGGGCCGCTATTGAGCACGATATGGGGCCGATCGTAGCGCATCGATCGGCCCGTCATCGGACAATTCTGCACCATTTGCATCAACCGCGTCGACCTAAAAAAGCTTTATGTTTACATTATGTATCGCTAGAGAAACAGAGCGAGGGAATATAGAACAAGATATTTTAGAGCCGACGTGTACCCGATAGGGTGTGAAAGAGTGTTAAACATTCTTTTGTTTCGATCATGGAGGCTTTAACTATAAGGTCATTCGCCTCTTAGGGCCAGAAAAACTCCGGCCCGGGGTTAGAAATCCAACTCCGATATATCCCATCCCCTGAGTATCAGACATCCGCTCTCTGCTTTGGTATATCTTCACTCTCTTATTCTACCGATACACTATGTAAGCTCGAAGCTTTCGTGCACGATGCGTCCGATGTTCGGATTTACTGGGATAGAGTGCCTACATCCAGAGTGACGACAGCTGTTTGTTTGTAATCCCTCTCAGCAGGCCGTTCTATTTTGTTGGGCTTTGAGCGCTTGTTGTTACGAACAACACAGTTCGTATGCACCTACCATCCAATATCTTGTCTACTCATACAATCATATGCGCGATGCATCGTTACCTTCACTGAGCTACAATAAAACGTATTAGCGAATATAATAATCTTATATATTGTATATTATTGAATTGATTCTACCTATCCTAAGCTTTTCTACTATTTATAAAAAAGTAGATACAGTGTGAAAATATTAATACTAGGTAAGAGCAAAAACTACGCACTTAAAAATAGTTATATTTGTAAGTCTAACCTAAATTCTAAAACTACAATAGGTGAACACGATCGCCGGGTTTTGTATAAATAATTATCACATTGAACCGAGAAAAACCGTTGTGAATTATATAGTTGGTGAGTTATCAAACTACTTGAATATGAATTTGATCATGAATGAATTATGTGACATTAGGCGCACTAGTTTGGATCAAAGTTGCTACCATTATACGACTATTAAGGCAGTAAACGTAAGTTACACATATGAATTGTAAACAATATATCATAAATAATCAAATTGTCATGAACAGGAATTTTATAATCTTCGTATAATAAATGGATTAATATTTTCGGAAGATCTTTATGGTGTGGCCAACAACTTATAAAATTCGTTTATAAACGGTGTACTAGTACTTACGGTTAAATGTCGAATCGCGGCAATAAAAAATCTGGCACTACAACTAGCTGCAAGGTAAAGCAGTCTCGCCCGAAAGCCACTGTAGAGACCGATAATGATGATGATGGTGCGTGGGGAGGCATACCGGTCGTGTTCCCAGAAGATCCTTCCAAGCGAAAATCTAACGAAACCTTACCTGGCCGAGCCTGTAAATCGTGCGATGGACCTGATGAAGACGACAATATGGTCCAATGTGACAAATGCGACAAATGGCATCACTTTGCCTGCGTAGGAGTGACCGAGGACATTGAGGAGCAATGCTGGAGTTGTCCCAACTGCACTGCAAAAGGGTTCCAACAATCTTCAATATCAAACCAACACTTAACTACAACGGAAAGTAAAAATACCAACAATAGACATGCTGCCAATTTAGACAAACAATCGTCACACAAGGCAGATCAATCGTTCAGGCATAAACAACTGCAAATACCACCGCCATTGAAAACGAGTCGACATCGAGCTTCACATGTATCGGAACAACCTTCAGTTAAATCTATGTCTATGGCTTCACAAATATCGTCTAGAAGTTCGCAACTGAAACTTGAGCTCCTCAAACTGGAAGAAAAGTATGCACTAGATAAGCAGCAAGCAGAGAAGCACCGAGCGTACGTTGACCGAAAGTACAGCATACTAAAACAGCTGGCGGGAGAATCGAATAAGAGTCGCAGAGAGGATATTAGTCGTGTATATGATTGGATCAAGAATGTTAATGCAGAGCAACAAAATATACATGTAGCCGAGCTACCATCCGGAAAGTTTAAACCACCGCAACATTCAACACATAATCATCTGCAGGAAGCTAATGTTTCAAGAGACTCGCGTTCGCAACCTTCGAAAACAAGTACTCTCCAAATGAACGAGCGACTAACTTCTGAATGCTCTGATATTTATACTAGAGGTTCTCAACCCAAACTCTTCTCGTGAGCGAACAGTTCCTGTACCGCACGGTTCAATAACCTCAAGTGGGTCTACGTTCCACGATCACAGTGTCTCGAGAAGGAATCAATCAGTCACAATGAATAACCGCTCTATACAACGACATGCTCGTTCCCCAACACAAAAACAGCTTGCAGCGCGACAGGCAATATCACGGGATCTACCGTCGTTTTCTGGCAACTCTGACGATTGGCCAATATTCTTATCTACATTTAATAGCACAACAACTATGTGTGGATTCACCGAAGAGGAGAACATTGTTAGATTGCAACGGAGTCTGGAAGGGCGAGCTTATGAAGCAGTAAAATGTCGGTTAATGCACGCTTCAAATCTTTCCGGTGTATAAAAAAACTTTAAAAATGATGTTCGGACAACCCGAAGCCATTGTACAATCACTTTTGACCAAAATAAATTCCCTACCATCTCTGAAAGAAGATAAGTTGGATACGATTATCGATTTTGCAGTGAACATTCAAAACTTTTGTGCGACCGTAGATGCGTGTAGTTTGGAAGATCACCTATACAATGTTACCCTCTTACAGCAGCTTGTTTGTAAACTACCACCAACAATCAAGTTAGATTGGGCATGCCATAAGAGATCCATACCCAAGGCTCTACTCACTTGCGGAGGCAATAAGCGCTCTAACGATACCTTCCACTTTCCATGACTCGAAACGATCGGAATTATATGGAAATAAAAGAGGAAACGCCTTCATAAATGTACACCATGAGCCCTCTGATGAAAGTGAAAACCTTCAACTTGCATATGTGAACTTTACGGGAAACACCTCACGCGCCGATAATGACCGTGGTAACACCGAATGTCCGATATGTAAGGAAAACTGTAAAAGTGTAGCTAAATGCACCCGTTTTTTGGAGCTTTCACGCGATTCTCGATGGGCGGCTGTGCGAGAATTCGGACTATGTAGAAGATGTCTTCGCAAGCACAATGGTAGCTGCAAGGCCAAACCATGTGGGAAAAATGACTGTTCATTTGGACACCATGAGCTTCTTCATAATGACCAGAAAGACGAACGATATGCACCCAACCACTCTTCTGTCGAACAAGTTCCACAGCAATCTACCATGCCTCAGTCCCATCTATGTAACACACACCAAATTTCATCTTCGACCACACTGTTCCGCTATCTGCCAGTTGTATTGCAAGGTCACAACAAAACCATTCACACTTATGCATTTTTCGATGAAGGCTCAGAGCTTACCTTGCTAGATAACGAGCTATCCGAGTTTTTACAGCTGGATGGAATACTCAGTCCACTAAGCCTTAGATGGACAGGAGGGAATGAACGCCATGAAGTGAGTTCACGTATCGTCAGCCTGGGAATAGCCGGTGTACGAAACAAAGCTAAAATGTTCTGCCTGAAGGACGTGCGCACGGTGAAAGAATTATTACTTCCTGCACAAACACTCAATATAAATGAATTGTCTAAAGCTTACCCACTCCTTCGCAGCTTACCAGCCGATTCTTACCAGGAAGCCCAACCTCGTATTTTGATAGGCCTAAAGCATGCGCAAGTCGGTCTTGTGCTAAAAAGCAGAGAAGGGCAAATGAATCAAACAGTTGCGATAAAAACAAGACTGGGGTGGACCGTATATGGCGGTTACAACAGAGACACATTCAACGTCGTTTCGTGTTCGTTAATATCATAATAACGTTAATGATCATAATAACGTTGCGCAAACAGACGAAGATTTGCACCGCTGTATGAAGGAATATTTTGCATTAGATAGTCTTGGTGTACTGAATCCATCTAACATACTCCTATCTTCCGATAATCAAAGAGCTCAGCATCTTCTCAAGTCTCTTTCAAAGTACAAATCTGGTAGATATGAAACAGGTTTACTCTGGCGATTCGATGATATTCGACTGCCTGATAATCGTACCATGGCCCTTCGCAGATATGATTCTTTAGAGCGACGTTTGGCGAAGGCACCTGAGTTGAAGGCAGTCCTCAATGACAAGATCAGGGACTATCTGACAAAGGGCTATATCCGGAAGCTCTCCAATGAGGAACTCACAAAATCATACTATCGCACCTGGTATCTTCAAATCTTTCCTGTCACAAATCCAAATAAACCAGGAAAAGTGAGAATCGTTTGGGACGCAGCCGCATTAACATTTGGTAAATCACTCAATTCTGCACTTCTAAAGGGTCCAGATCAGCTTTGTTCACTATTCTCTATTCTACTGCAATTTCGTGAACATCGTATAGGCCTGACGGGTGACATACAAGAGATGTTTCACCAAATCAACATTCTCGAAGAAGACCAACATTGCCAACGCTTCTTCTGGAGAAACAAGGCTGGGGAAATTGAAACATATGTCATGCGAGTTATGACGTTCGGCGCATGCTGTTCACCGAGCTGTGCTCAATATATAAAAAACATTAACGCTGAGCGCTACGTTAAAAAATTTCCAGAGGCAACAGCAGTCATTTTAAAGAAGCACTATGTCGATGACATGCTTATCAGTGTGGAGACAGAGGCAGAGGCCATAAAAATCGCACAAGAAGTGCAATACGTTCACTCGCAAGGCGGTTTTCACATTTGTGGCTGGATTAGCAACTCTAAACGTGTACTTTCTACTCTCCAAGACAACAATGTCCAGGAAAAGTACCACGATCTATCTTCAGAAATATGTACCCGGAAAGTACTCGGAATGTGGTGGTGTACTGCAACTGACGCCTTCACCTATAAAATTGGATGGAACCGATACGATCGAGCGTTATTAGAGGGTCAACGCTCTCCTACGAAAAGGGAAATGCTACGAGTACTTATGACAATTTTCGATCCGCTAGGTTTAATTGCGCATTTTCTTATGTTTTTAAAAATTCTTCTTCAAGAAGTTTGGCGGTCCGGAGTTGTTTGGGACGACAAAATCTCCAAAGATTTATTTGGCAAATGGAAGCTATGGTTGCAGGTTTTTCCCCAAGTAGAACATGTTTCCATCCCTCGTTGTTATCGACTTCGAACTTCTGCTTCTATACCGTACAATGTGCAACTGCATACGTTCGTGGATGCAGCGAAAATGGGTTTTCGTCTGCTATATATTTGAGATTCGTACAAAACAACCAGGTTGAATGTACACTGGTCTCCGCAAAAACTCGAGTTGCTCCGTTAAAATTTACATCCATCCCAAAGCTGGAACTTCAAGCGGCCGTAATTGGCACCAGACTTGCTAAGTCAATCACTGAATCTCTATCGGTTCCCATATCAAAGCGTCACTTCTGGACCGATTCAAGAGACGTTATCTGTTGGTTGAACTCAGATCATAGGAGATATTCTCAATACGTTGCATTCCGTGTCAGTGAGATACTCGAAACCACTGAGACAAATGAATGGCATTGGGTTCCGAGCAGGCTCAACGTTGCAGACGATGCCACAAAATGGACTGGGACGCCTAATTTAACTTCTAGTAGCAGATGGTTTAGAGGCCCCGAATTTCTCTTACTACACGAAGGAAATTGGCCGAAATGCCCAACCGATTCTCTTTCCACTACAACTGAGCTCCGTCAAAGTTTATTGAAGCAATCTGTAGTCCCCGATAATATCATCTGCGTAACGCATTTCTCATCTTGGAGATGTCAAGTCAACGTAACTGCATTTGTACATCGTTTTCCTCGTAACTGCCATAGAAGATTACGAAATATGCCAGCAGTAGTCAGCCAACTAACAAACGAAGAACTTCAAATCGCTGAGAACTATCTGTTTCGTCTCACACAAGCCGAAATCTATTCAGAAGATATATCCATCCTACGCAGATTACAACAATGTCCGAATGATCCACTAAGATCGTTACCAAAAAGTAGCAAGCTTTACCAACTAACACCAACACTCGACCAGCATGGTATCCTAAGAATGCAAGGAAGGACAAAACACTGTTACTACCTTTCTGAAAATGCCAAGAATCCTATCATCCTGCCACGTGAACATCACATAACCGCACTGATTATCGCTTATTACCATAATATGTATCATCACCAGAACCACGGAACAGTAATTAATGAATTACGCCAGAAATATAAAGTATCAAAACTTCGTGCTAGTTACTAAAAAATTCGACGACAATGTCAGCGTTGTAAAAACGAGAGCTCGGCTCCACACCCACCTATAATGGCTGACCTTCCGACGACTCGGCTTGCTGCATACACAAGGCCATTCACACATATCGGAATCGATTATTTTGGACCAATTGAGGTAGCTGTAGGCAGAAGAGTGGAGAAACGCTGGGGAAT
Source organism: Malaya genurostris (assembly GCF_030247185.1). Taxonomy (NCBI): domain Eukaryota; kingdom Metazoa; phylum Arthropoda; class Insecta; order Diptera; family Culicidae; genus Malaya; species Malaya genurostris. Next base: position 158,642,368 of record NC_080572.1, read on the forward strand.
GCTGGCCACATGGTTGACAATACGGGCAATACATATCGAAGTGGTATACACTCTTAATACAGCCTCATGCATAATGGCACTTCGAAAATTATTCGCTCGGCGGGGCATTCCTAGAACTATACACAGTGACCGAGGTACTAACTTCATCGGTGCTAACCGCGAACTACTAGATGCCGAAACCAAAATCAATCAAAACGAAATTATGAAAGAACTTTCTAGTACTGAAACGAAATGGGTGTTCAACCCTCCCGCATCACCACATATGGGTGGTAGTGGGGAGCGCTTGATCCGTACTGTTAAGAAAAACCTTGGATCCATCTATCCATCTCGTAGGCCAACAGATGAGGTGTTGCAGAATTTATTAGTCGAAATCGAACTCATCGTCAACTCTAGACCTCTGACCCATGTACCAGTCGACGACGATTCCGATCACGCACTGACTAACCACTTCCTGCTTGGATCATCCAACGGATCGAAACCACTGAGCACAAGCGACAACAGCGGCCATGCTCTGAAGCAAGACTGGCGTACATCACAAATTCTAGCCAACCAATTTTGGAAACGTTGGGTGACGGATTACCTCCCAGAAATTACTCGGAGGACAAAATGGTTCAATCGTACGAAACCCATCACCATAGGGGATGTCGTGATCATTGTTGATCCCAAGTTACCACGGAATTGCTTGCCCAAGGGTATAATAATTAGCACGTGTGTCGCAAACGACGGCCAAACTCGATCGGCAACGGTAAGAACAGCAAACGGTGTATACGAGCGACCCGTCACTAAATTAGCAGTATTGGATGTACGGTGCGACGCAGAGTAAGCCAACCTAATGCTTGGCGTACCTGGGGGTGAGTGTTACGAACAACACAGTTCGTACGCACTTACCATCCAATATCTTGTCTACTCATACAATCATATGCGCGATGCATCGTTACCTTCACTGATCCCCACTGACGACGACTGATCAACGATCGAGAGGAGCCGTATCAGTGAGCTACAATAAAACGTGTTAGCGAATATAATAATCTTATATATTGTATATTATTGAATTGATTCTACCTATCCTAAGCTTTTCTACTATTTATAAAAAAGTAGATACAGTGTGAAAATATTAATATTAGGTAAGAGCAAAAATTACGCACTTAAAAATAGTTATATTTGTAAGTCTAACCTAAATTCTAAAACTACAATAGGTGAACACGATCGCCGGGATTTGTATTAATAATTATCACATTGAACCGAGAAAAACCGTTGTGAATTATATAGTTGGTGAGTTATCAAACTACTTGAAATTGAATTTGATCATGAATGAATTATATGACATTAGGCGCACTAGTTTGGATCAAAGTTGCTACCATTATACGAGCACAGACGATTAAGGCAGTAAACGTAAGTTACACATATGAATTGTAAACAATATATCATAAATAATCAAATTGTCATGAACAGGAATTTTATAATCTTCGTATAATAAATGGATTAATAATTTCGAAAAATCTTTATAGTGTGGCCAACACTTGTTGAACGACATATTGCACGAGATACTCGTTCAATTTGCTGAAACGGTTTGTTGTTGTTTTTTGTCTTGCAAAAAGAGTGTGAAAATCAGTGTTACCTTTATATAGATAGAAAATTTGTTGTTATTCTACGTGAAGTAGAAGTATTGTGCAGGTATGTAGTGTTAGTTTAAAAAAATAAGTGGAAAAAACTTCGGAAATTCTGCAGTAAAACTAGTCCAACGGGGCTCCAACTCCTCATGATAAAAATGGCTCAACAATGGACCTCTGTCTGCCGGGTTTGTTGAACGAAAAAAAAATGGCATTCGGTTCAACGGCCTGTTTCAAAATCGGCAAACGAAGGTCCCGTGTTGGCCTCCCGTTGAACGATTGATTGGACTTTCATTGGACCAATGATCCAACGTATTAGACCAATGAAGAACCACCGTTGAACGTTTTTTTTTTCTAAGACCCGCTTGTGAGAAATTATGGCAACCGTCAGAAGGCTGGCTGCATTCCGGCTGCTGTCAAAATTGTCCAGGCGAAATTGCGTCATTATCTCGCCGTACGTGTCTTGTTTATTTCCCTCCGCTTTTTTTCTTTTTATTTTATTCGACATCATTTGATACTCGTCAATCCCGCATGTACGTACAAAAAACGAGTCTTGAGACGAGGTAAATGAGATTGAAATATGGGTATGTTTGGTAGTGAGAAAGTAATGTTATTGGCAATAACATTTTCCATGATTAGTATAAATGAAGGGCAATACTTATTGCCTTTCATATGTATCTTTTATTGAAAAAATAAAACCAAGACGCTTAAAATGTAGAACCGATTCAAAACGGTTTTGCCAATCTTGTATGGCAAGAATCCGACAGAAAAAAACAGTTAATAACCGCTATGCGAAATTCTCTGCCGGAAACGGTTGTTGCATTCTGGCAGAATTCCGGCAAAAATGGCTGGCAGACATAGCCAGCCGTCTGGGGGGGAATTCTGCCCGCCGCGTACAAGCGGGGAGGGATGACAGCTTCCCACATTATCAGATCCGAATGGATTCCGAATCAATTCCGAATCGGCGAATCAATTCCAACTCCAGTGCAACAACCGATTCCGAATGAACCCTACAACCGGTTGATTCGGAAATCATTCGGAATTGAGTGAGAAGATGCGGACTGAATTGTCAATTCGTCTTCTTCTTTCCTGATTTTGCACGTTTTCGTGCTGATTTTCAGTTTATTTTTACACGAAAACATTATATAACTGAATATACAAGTTTAAATCTTCATGTTTTTCGGATATACAGAACTAGTAAATAATCAGTTCTTCTTAGAATCCCAACATAAACTATTGAAATTCGCTGGAAATTAACAAAACGGCCTACCTTAGTCAGCATCATCCATTCCTCTAGCTGGAGTGTAGTGAAATGGCTTAAGTCGCTTAAATTTCACACTAACACATTCATAAAATGAGCGAATATTCAATGACATTTATAATGTCACTGTCAATCAGGTTGATCGAGCAGCCAACTCAGGCCAAAATTCTAGCACTGAACCGATCGAGCACTAAAAAATCATGCAGTCGAGTAAGAATTCATTGTTCATTCCGTCATTTCGATAATGTGGGTTTCAGTTCCATACACGCTCGTTCAATGTTACTCTAAAGTGAGTACAATTTCACTCACTTTCTTTAAAAGTGGAATTACTCAATAGTGAGTAAAGCTTGTTTACTCACTTTTGAGTAAATATGGTATTTGTCAAATTCTGAGTAACATTTACTTAGTGCTACAAATGGGAAAGTTAGCACGAGTGAGTAAATATTACTCAATATCATTCGAATTGAATATGAAATTGTTTGCTTTGAACAAATTCTAACTTACTTCTATTCAACGAATGAAGGAAGCCTCTACCTGCTCATCGGTCATTGGAAGCGATCCGTCTGCCTTCCTACGTTGCCACGTACTGGCATTTTGTACAGCATTCGTGGAAATGCTCTGATATATTCTTATACAGAAAAAATAAATAAAATACTTTCTATATGACTGAACACTTTCTTACCGTCTTCAACCTGCGCGAATTGCTTTGAGATGTATACTGTTTAGTAAGCATTTCGATAATGTGCCCTTATAATCTGGTTCCGCCTCCGACAGAGGGAAAAGTTCAGTGAACGTAAATTTTCACACAACATTTTCAATGCACTGTGAGTAAAACTTGTTGACAATTTAAAAACAGATTAGAAGTTACTCAGTCTTCTAAAACAATATTACTCACTTGTTGACATTTCAATTAAATAAACAAAATTGAGTACAAATTACTCACTTGAGAGTAACATTGAATGAGCGTGTAATTTTTTTTGTATATATTGCTGTCGTGACGTCTTCACTGAAATACTGGCTAAGACTACGGAATAACTCTAGAAAGTAGAGTCTATTATCAAAATGGTTATAAAGTCTCCTCCATCTGAAAGAAAAGCAAAGGCTGAAGGTAGCGATTTGAAGAGCATTTGTAATCGTGCCATAAAACCAAATTCTGAATGGATTGAAAAGGTAGATCGAATTTGAAAATTGAAATTCTAAATACACATGTTTACTTTCAGGACGATTTTTTGGATGTTATCTACTGGGCTCGTCAGATTATTGGAATTCTTGTGGGGATTGTAATGGGCATTGTCCCATTGAAGGGTTTCATTGCATTGGCACTGTAATAATAGTTTTCTACTGAAATATCAAAAAGTAACACAGCCTTTTGCAGGTTTGCCATAATGAACTGTGCTATCATCTACTTTTATTGCACGAGTTTTCAATCCATTGACGAAGAATCTTATGGTGGAATGTGGGAAATTATTAAAGAAGGATTTATGACCTCGTTTGCATGCTTCCTGGTTACATGGATAATCTTCTATACCGGCATTCATTTTGGTAATGTAACAGAAAAAATTAACTGATAACTAGACACTGGAAAAATTTGTAAACATAAATTATTAACTCGAAAATGTATCATAGACCATGTATTCACGCATGTTGCTTTGTTGACCTGGTATTAGCAAAAAGAAGTTTAATAAATTATTCATTTTTCTGCTGGAAGAACAAAACACGCTTATACCATTCGAATCAGTTCGTCACTCAATTTTCTCGGAGATGACTCAACAATGTTCCATAAACTCAGATTCATATGAAAAGTCGTATGCTCCTGAACAGTGGTCCTGAATTATGTTTGGTTCCTACTTCTGGTTCCGGAACTACATGATGATATGCGAAACGAAATTAAAATTGTGTAACTCATTTTTCTCGTAGATGGCTGAAGATTCTGATTCTGAGATCTAAGATTCAAATGAAATCTAAGAATCATCTAAGATTCAAATGAAAAGTTCTAAGATCCTATAAAACATCTTGCTTTTCAGTCAGATCCAACTTCCGATTTAGGGGATACAGAGTGATAAGTATTAAAATGTCTATTTCACATAAATCAATCAAGGTCATCGAGTTTGCAAATATGGATAATCGATAACCAAGTAAACTTGTTTCAGTTGTAGTGGTATTCAGTTTTCGATTAGGAAGGTATTTCTCAAAGATGTCTATACTGATTTTCAAACAGTTTGAATCTAATGTAAACTATACAGCACCTGAGGTGGATTTAACTGACTTCGGCTACATCGATTTTCGAATTCCGGTTCCTTATTTTGGTAAATATTATTCGATTCCAGCTTCCGATTCTGGAATTACAGGGTGATGAGTTTTTAAAATTCAAATCAATATAGAAGATGACAATACCAAAAAGCTTCAAAGTAGGATTCAAAGCTATTGCAATTTATTCGTCATATCAATTTATAACCATATGAATCGTTTTCGTTTATGCTGATTCCTGAATACCGGTTCTGGAAGTACCGTAAATAGTGGCGAAAAACTCTAAAGTGGAGCTTACTTCGACATATCATGGAATGTTCAATCGATTATTTCCCCTTTTGATTCAAATTCGATTCGATTTGCAGTTTCGACATTACAGGGTAATGAGTGAATAGAACTTTAAATTGCCGCTTGAAACGACGGTCATTAAAATAATGTCAAGAGAACTAAAACACCGATAAATATTCATGCAAAAAACACATGCAGATGATAAAAAAAAGGTATCATTTCACTGCTAGGTGGATTAAGCATGTATTTTATTAAACCAAATGAACTATAAAAAGCGGGTGGGTTATGTCAGAGACATAACTGGATGTCGTGAATACGAAAACAACTGACATGTTCCTTAACACTTCTGAGGTTGTACGACAATCTCTCGAAAACCATTTCCCAGAAAAGAAAGCAACGAAGTATTTTCCCCAGAATGTACCATTCTACAGAAAACCATAGTCACGAAGGTATCAATTAGTAGAAAGACATACAACAGAATGTACCATTCCCCAGAATACCATCTCCCAGAAGAAGCAAATACCTAGAAACTGTTTCCCCATAATGGAAAATAATACAGAAACAACATAGGAACAGATCTTTTACCAAAAAAGCATCTACTAAAATCAGGCGCGTATACATGGGGGGAGAGATTAAACCCCCCTCCGAAACTTAAGAAATTATTAGGGGATACAGGAGTTAGACCGGACACGTTGTTAAACTGGACAGCTGAAATATCTTATCAACCTGCTAATATTTTAATTCATAGATTGACTTTGTAAACGCGCTTGGAGATGACGCGGTAGAAATGATTTCGATAAAAATCCAGTTTTAATGGATGTTTTTACAATTTCTAAAAATTGTCCGATTTAGCCCCGGTCTCCCCAATCCGAATTTTTTTTCTGGGTACGCGCCTGACTAGAACGAACCAGTCCAACGAAAATAATTTTCGCGAAAATTTCGTGAATACTCATTAACTGTAAATTCCAAGGCAACTATACTTATTTCAAGCTATGTTAGTCTGAAAAAGAGGGTTCTGAAAATAACGAGTTTGATAAAAAATAATCAAATTATATAACGGGTATGGAATCATTTAGCTATATTTATTTAAATTCAAACATAGCTTCTTTAAATTGGGTATTTGTTTCTGCATATAGTTTATAGTAGCAAGCTAACCTTTCGTCGTTAATTCGGTCTAGTGATAAATAGCACACTACCATTTTATATAATTATTTTATTCAATGCTTACACAATATTCTGTTCGTCATAGATGATTCAGGTCGAGACGGCCGAAGGCCGCGAGTGCGCCGGCGACCCGCCGTCGGAAGCGCCGGCCACTGCGGGGGGGCAGCGCCCCCGCAGAAATCACCTCTGTCTAGTTGCGTGCGTTTGCCCGGATTACCCAAAGCTAGGAGCTATCCCTCAGTTAAGTCCGAACGAGCGGCAGCGAGGTCGGACAGCAGGTTATTAAAAACGATGAGGCGTAGCCGCATTAGACCTTTCAAAATCGCAGTAAATTAGAACAAATTCTATTAAGCAGCATGTTGATCTGTTAGGCCAAATAACTATTATGCCAAATAACCATCATGCCAAACGATATTATACCAATAATACTGTTTTAGCAACTAATGCCTTCGAGTGTATGGTTTTCTGGACTTTGGTACATTCTGGAATTTTTTTTCTGGATTTTCTTACTTTCTAGAGTTTGTATTTCTGGAGATTAGTACTTTCTGGGCAATAAATTTCTGGGGAAAAAGCTTCGGTTTTTTATGTTCTGGAGAATGGTTTTCGGGGAAATGTTATAGAACCCACTTCTGAATATCAATTAGTTGATCAATTGTATGAAATTGTATGTAGAATTTGAAACGGTGCACCTAACCTAAAGTACAAATTAGTTACATTTAACATTCTGAAACACAAATATTATGAAATAACCAGTATAGGTATTTATAATAAAATAATTGTGGCTCTGAAAAGAACCTTTTATAAAAGCGTTTGTGATGGAGAGTGATGAGTTGAATTCGAATTCCGATGGATGCTGCTGACTTCCGTCATCTAATTCCAGGCTGAACTGTTGTACGTGGGTGCGATACTGATATGGTTGGTGTAGGTGTAGCGTTTACAACCGATTATAATCTTCCAGTAAAGTAAAAGATTAATTCGCTGGGTTGATCAATGATACAATAGGCCTAATTTATTGAACGAAAATATCAATATGCTGTAGCTTTCTAGCATTCAGAAGGGTCAAATTGCGTAATTCTCTACGACATTAAACTCTGGAACATTTTTCGCAAAAACAAAGGATTCACTTGATCTCGATTACTGTGAATTTCACACAGCGAAAAGTGCACAAATCTGATCAAACTGTTCTAGATTTGCACTAAACTGCCTTTACCTTTACCTTCGATTTGCGAACAACAAATCCTAATAGTTCTTTAGAAAACTTTTGAGCCATTATAACGGCTGATTTTGTGTAATGCTCTCCACCGTTGTTTTTTCAATAATGCAAATGACTGGCAGCTTTGACGTAATCGCTCTTGTCGAAAGCGAAACTAGCTTTGCAAACGACACAAAATACATCTGCTCGCAGTGGCGATAGAATCCAAACTGATCCAATTTTGGTTAGGAGCTTTCGTTTTACGTGATTTCGTTTGTAGCTTTTTCACTAATGGGCGGTCCTAACGGCTATAAAAATAGCCGCATACAGAATTTTAATGTCGATAATTTCATTTCGGATTTGCATAATTTATTGAAAGAAACTATCAATATGCTGTAGGGATTCCTTTCTAGTTTCAGGAAGACCAAATTGAGGAACTCACTACGATATTCAACACTTTTCGGAACATTCTTCTCGAACGATTTGTTGTACAGCAACAGGTATTTTGTTCTCTTCCTCAGAACGCGTTCTGATTGGCTGGTGTTGACGGGTCAAATGAGACAGGTTTTTCAATAGTGTACTATTGAAATACTTCAATGCTTTTGCTATACACGTTAAAATTGAAAAATTTCGATTCTATTGGTAATTAGATTATATAAATCCTTTCACAGATCACTGAGCTATGAGCTTTAAAAATACGAGCAAGGCAAACGCGCCTTATGGATTATCCCCTTTGATACTCGTTTATACCAAAAGTTTCAGAAAAGTTCAATTTTGAATTATTTGAGATTATGTCACACAACTGATAATTTTATCATAAAACTGTGATCATATTTCCGGTGGGGTGTAGCAAAAATTATGTTGATTCGTTAGATACAACAAGAGATATTCACGATCAAAAAGTTATCACTCTCTCAGAGGGTAAATTTTGAAAAGGCATCCCATAGTAAAGTAAGTCGTATTCACGGCAAAAAATTTTCCATTCTATCACCCGTATTATGTATTTACAGTGGCGGACCGAGGAAATTTGGCGCCCGGGGCCAAATTAGAGATTTGCCTCCCCCATCGTAGGTAGAGCAAAAAAAGAAACAAAGCTGAATTCCATCTCCGGAAAGATTACTTGGGCGAGCAAAAAAATGGTCGAGGGCGAGTATTACAGGGATTATATTGACCACTAAAGGAGCTGCGAACCGGTAAAGCTGAAATAAATTAGTTTAGCCAGCAACTAGCATAGCCTATAAATTGAAACAGTTTTGAACCAAATTTGTAGTTTTTGCATTATCGCTCTATATGACTGGTTGTAATTTCATACTAACTACCCTGTATTCCCGGAACCGGAAAGCCGGAACGGGACGAGCACTTTCCTGATTTTTCCGGAATCAGGAACGATGATCCGTTATATTCAAATTCATCGGTTTTTATTCATCAGGTAATCACACCTGCCTAATCAAAGAATTGTACGATTATTTGAATGCAAATAGCTTTGAGAAGGTCCAGCAAACAGGTGGATTGCACGATTGCTTGCGATTCAACCCATGCGACGTTGGATAGCTCAGTAATATTGCCTTCGGTCAAGTGGGTGCACTACATTGGCGACTATGAATAAAAACAGTACAGTTAGCGTCACTCATCTCAGCTCTAGTAGTCATCTTATATACCAAAACCATTAGATAGAGTGAGAACTGTTGTCTGATCGGAATTGGTTAGATAGAGTGAGATCTGTTGTCTCTGCTTGATAAATTAACTTTAAAGGTAAGATTAGAATAGGCGCGTTCTCTTCGAGTTTTCGCGTCGCTATAACAGCAGTACTTGTTATTTGAGTAAACGAAGAAAAATGCGATTTCCAATTCAACCATCTGATTTTATTACGGCAGATTAAAAAACTCCTAGAATGTACCAACTCTTATAGGAAAGTTCAATGATGTTTCTATTAAATGATACGTTTAGTAATCTCCGTTTCAAATAACAATAATTCACTATATTTGCTCCCATTCAGAGGGAAAACGGATTTGGAGCGGATTAAGCTCTCGAAATAGCACGGAAATGTGGTCAGCAACCTAACCTCGAAATATTCAGTCATAATTAAGCTAAATAATGAATTTTACTCTTACCGAAAGATAGACGATCAGCTATAACAATATATCGATTCGGAAACCTACCAACTTGTTTCAAATTCAATCAAATTTGCTCACACAAGCGTTCTGTAACCGTTCCCAACTAACCAAAAGTTCGGATAAAAGGGACTGATTTGGCTTAAGCAGCTTTCAAAGTTAATCAATAGCATTCTAAGCAGCCCATTTTTCAAGTAATTATCCACACTTGAAAATTCGCGCGACGCAGCGGACCGAACTTCTAAGCTGCTTCTAGAATACATTGTTCAGCTTCTATACAGCGAAAAAGTTCACGCGGAACTTGTTCTGTACTTTCAAGTTGCTAAAAGTACCACGTGCACTCTTAAGCAGCGAGAAAGTTCACGCGGAACTTGTTCTGTACTTCGAACTGTCAAAAATTGCCACGTGTTTTCTTAAGCAGCTAGAAAGTTCACGTACATTCAAGTTCTCAAAAGTTCCGCGTGTACTTTTAAGCAGCAAGAAAGTGGACTTTTTAAGTAATTGTGGAACTTCTGGTTGCTTGGGTTCCTACCTACTACTTTTGTTCCTTGCAATTCTTCTAATGTCATTGTTTCCAGTCGTTGCTCTAGTTAGACCACAATCCCGGTGTTGTCGCGAAGTATGCTTTCCAAGACGCATATAACTCGAGGTAGTGCTACTAACACTCCCTCCCGGAGTAGGGCGAAGGGTAACTGGAGCCTTACTATTATGAACGCCTACATCGAGAACAGCTAATTTAACTGCTGGACGTTCGAGTTGTTCTTTGCGAGCAAATGTCATTTGAATTTCTGTTGAGAGCAACGCAAGACAATCGTTCGTTCCCTGCGGAAACCAAATTGTGTATCTGAAAGTAAGCCATTAGTCTCGGCCCAATTGTCTAGACAAAACAGAATCATTTGTTCGAACAATTTCCGGATACAGGAAAGCATAGCAATCGGCCGATACGCATTGTGATCGGAAGCTGGTTTTCCTGGTTTTTGGATGGCGATCACTTGCACTCATCTCCAGTCGTGTGGGACAATATTACCCGTGAGGAACTTGTTGAATAAATTCAGCGAGCGCCTTTTGGCGGGGTCAGGCAGATTTTCCAACAAGTTGAATTTTATTCTGTCTAATCCCGGGGCTTTATTGTCACATGACAAAAGTGCAAGTGAGAGCTCTACCATCGAAAACGGTATTTCTTTTGTATTTGGTGTCGCGAAGCGGGTGATCTTCTGTTTCGGAACAGAGTCTGGGCATACTTTTTTAGCGAAATCAAATATCAAGCGGTTAGAATATTCCTCGCTTCATTCGGTGTTATGGTTGCGCATGCGTCTGGCTGTGTTCCAAAGAGTGCGTCTATAAACCGACGCCAGTAACCGCGTTTCTTGGCTCTAATCAAGTTCTTAGTTTTAACGTCTAACGCCGCGTAATTCCAGTAATTATCAGGTGTTCCATTTTTTTTTTGAATATTTTATACGCGGAGGCTCTCTCCGCGTTTAAATTTGTGCACTCTTTGTCCCGGGTTGGGAGGACGGGTGTTAGTTTCGTCTGAGCTTGAATCGCAGTATCGAGAATCTAGCCAGCCAAAAAACGTATACACTTCCTCCGGAGGAAGTTGTTAAGTTCTTTCAAGTTTCTCAGATATCGAGGTCGCATAGCTATTCCAATCAATATTTCGTGTGAGGTCATACGAAACGTTAATTGTCTTCGATGGTTTTGAGCCGCTGCCCAAGTACCAATTGGCAACCAGTTCTGATGCGACTAAGTTCAAACTATGTTGCAAAAAGAGCACGAACGTGTTTTTTATGTTATACTGGTTAAAACAAGGTGACATTAATGTTTCGTCATAACATTGAAACTGGATCACAGATAGATACAATATATACCGACCTGAAAGCAGCGTTTGATCATACGCTCTTGATTGCGAAACTGGAGCGTCTAGGTGCATCGTCTAGTTTCTCTCAGTGGCTTAAATCATCACCCCTATTCTGTACATCGATCGATTCGAAATATTCCGATCGAATATGCAATTTCCATTCTGCATTCCGTTCGAGTAGGTTATGAACTCGAATATCATTCGTTCGAGTTGTTAAATTTTCGAACATTATTCTATCGATTTGCGTACGTATTACTTCTGTTCGGTTTAGAACCGTTCTAATTTGTTTATACAAGTGTGACAGTTTCGTTTACTAAGATATGAATAATATAAATAATATAAAACGTGTAAGTAGTGTTGACAGCTTTGATAGTTAGTGTTCGAAATTTCAAGTGTTCCCGAACGAATCATACAAGTCGAACGGAATAAAGAATGCAAAATTCGAACTCGAACGAAAGTGTAGATTCGTTCGTATCATAAATCCGTCGGATTGCAGAATCGGGGTGCATATCTCGTAGGCCGAATTTTATCAGTGAAGCTAGGAAATGTCGAATCACAAAACTTCATTAACGAATCAGGTGTTCCTCAAGGAAGCTTCAGCAGCACCTAAACAATTTTTGTGAATGGTGCAATCTCAACCTCTTAACTATAAGTATGTCCAAATGCTCTGTGATTTCTTTCACACGCAAGAAAAGCCCGATAGTCTGGAACTACACTATTTCTGGGGAAACACTTGAAAGAGTAAATGTTGTCAACGATTTGGGTGTGCTTCTTGATTCTCAGATCTCCTTCAGACATCACTACTCGCATATAATTGCTCAGGCAAATAGAAACTTAGGTTTCATCATGAGGATCGCCAAAGAGTTTACTGATCCATACTGCTTGCAAGCGATATATTACGCGTTAGTACGGTCTACCCTTGAAGCCGCAGTGCATATTTGGTTATGTTCACGCCAGTGTTTGGATCAATAGAAAATGAAGCAGTACAATCACGATTCCTGCGATTTGCTCTTAGATCTCTGCCATGGCGGGAGCGGGTCATATCGCCGAAAGCCATTTCGCCGAAAGTCGTTTCGCCGAAAGTCGTTTCGCCGAATGCCATTTCGCCGAAAGTCATTTCGCCGAATAGGTCATTTCGCCGAAAGGGTCATTTCGCCGAAAGGGTCGAGAATCGAGAATTTATTTGAGCTTCACTCCGTATCTTGAGGGCATACGTTGTACCTTTATTTTCTGGAAAAGCACCGTCGATTTTCGATCCAACGCAATTTTCTACTGATTTCCTTATCAAGAATGGGTTTTTTGGTAAAACACCCGATATTGCTTCCATGCGAAGCACGTGAATCGGACCGGAAAGGCCGGTTTTGTCCATGTAGTCCAGTAGAAGGGGGCCGGAAAGCCATTATCGAAGAAATTCGAGCAATTTTCGGATTGTTCCCCAATGGGGGGAAAAGGATCAAGTGCCTTCGTCATGAGCGGCGAGGCAGAACAGGAGTCTTGATGTATATCGTAGATTTCCGCGGTAAAAGAAAGGTTAGAACACAACCTAAATATCGAGCGGGGCACGTGCTAATCGGCACTCCGAGGAGGCCTATATTTGTGCGTGGTTCGGCAAGTAACGGCAGCAACGGGAAAATCACCAGTTATTCCAAAAACTAATTATTGAAAAATTTTCCTCCGAATGTCGAGTTGTCGTTTACACACTATAGAATACGATGAGACAGAAAAACGAAATGTGATGAGCAGCAACGATATATGAACCGATCGCTTTGAGTGTTCAACACGAACTGGTGAACACAAGTTCTGAATCCTGTTTTCGTTTCCTTCGCACGAAAACAAAGAGCTTCATGTCGTCTGCATATACATTTAGATGTTTGAGTAAGAAGGAAATGTCGTTTACGTACAAGATAAAAAGAAGAGGGCCTAAATGTGAACCTTGGGGAACACCTGAAGTGACATTTATTGATTTGGAGTTTGTGTTTGAGTTTCCTAATACAATCAATAAGATTCACGTTTATTTTAGATATTACATGTATTAAAAAGTCATCATCATTTACTTCTCTAGTTTTCCGCGGCATATCAAATTCTTTAGCCGCCTTTCGAATTGTTGAACCACCACCGTGCACCAACTGGATTGCAGCAAGCATGCTTGTGTTTGATCACTTTTTACTCGAAGAAACCCTCTTGTATGTCCGTACCATCGTTCACAATCTGCTTTTAATTGTTTGTTTATATTGAATGTTTCAACACTGATCGACTTTGAGGATAGGTTTGTCCATCATCTGTTATGGCACACCTGCCCCATAGCAATATGGCGAACTTGTCCCGTTATGAACCGATTGCGGTACAGCGGTAGCGAGGTCGGACAGCACATGAACCGAAACGATGTGGCGTAGCCGCATTAGATATTTTTTTCATTTTCGTCTAATAAACGAAAAATACCACCTACATTTGCCTGGTAGATACACCTATGCAATTGCTTTGATGCTTACTAGCTAATAGCCAACAAGTTTTCTTTGGAACTACTTTCTGAGGTTCATGAATCAATCTTTATTCAAGAGTACAACAATCAATCATTATTCAAGAAGTACAATGGTAGGTCAACAAAACGGGCGTCATCTTTCGTTTGTCTTTAATTTAAATTAATTCTAATTACGATTTCAAGACGATTTCAGGATTCGGCGAAATGACCCTTTCGGCAAAATGACTTTCGGCGAAATGGCATTCGGCGAAGTGACCCATTCGGCGAAATGACATTCGGCGAAATAACCCTTTCGGCAAAATGACTTTCGGCGAAACGGCTTTCGGCGAAATGGCTTTCGGCGAAATGACCCTGATCCGCCATGGCGTAATCCGTCAGAGCTTCCACCGCTTGAGCGCTGTCGTTTGCTCGACATGGACAAATTAGATAAACGACGAAATATACTCAAAGCAGTATTTATAGCGAAATTACTGAATGGACAAATTGATGCTCCTGGGATTCCCTCGCAAACATGTATTAATGTCCCTCCAAGAACGTTAAGAGCGCGGAATTTCTTGTGACTCGACTTACGAAGAACTTACAATGTGCAATGTTTTCAATAAAGTGTACGACCTTTTTGACTTTTGTGTATCCAGTGTTGTTTTCAAGAATAGGCTTAAGAGACTCAGATAGATTATAAGTAGAACTTAATTGTTTTTAGCACTGGACAATGTTTGTATCTTTATTCGTTATCCAAGTAGCAAATGAAACTTATTGAAATTTCAAGAGGTTCTACAATGGTTTTAAAATTGTTTTTTTTTATTTTAGATAAGTTCAGAAAGATTTTCAAATATATTAAAATCGGTTGTGCAACTTATCACTGTTAAGTTTTTCAATACTACCCAAAAAAACCCTATAGAACAATTTAAGGTACATCTGAAACAATTGTGCAGCACATCACCAACTTGCCCACGTTGCACTAACAGTTATAGTAGCTCAGCAAATTTTCACATCGTCATGTAAAAACGAAGTAACTAAAACAATTGTTTAACTTATCAAAAATTTTTAAAACGAATGTCATAATTGTATCCGACTCAATATATACCGAAATGGCTGTTTATCTCTTGTGAAAAAAAAAATAGTGAAATTATGCTCTCCGCAAGGCAAAAATGGTAAGCCGAATTGAAAACCTTGCAGTAAAAACAATTTTGCAGCCGAGTCCGCATAGTCTTGGTTGCCTCGTGAAATATTAGGTCAGTGTGTGCAGATCTCAGGCGTACGAAGACATGTTTCATCATAAAAATGCAGTTCGTTGTCGATTTTCTATTTACTAAAACATAAAAGATCAATTCTACAATATGTAGTAGTACCATTTATTTATGTGCAGAATATTTATAAAGTTTCATGTTTGTGTTATGAGCGGTTGTTTTGAAAATCAAATTTGAAACTTATTAATTAGAGATTATGTTTGCTTTTTTTTGTAAACATCAATTCAATTCTTGTTTACATTACGTTGTAGTTCCCATGAGTTTCATAATCGTTTTTTCGCTGATTTAATTGCAGCATTTGTAATGGGATCGATGCATGAGTTTTTGTATCAGTTGCACAATAATTGTGAAAAAATGTTCGTAACAACGGAAAAACATAAAGATATGTTGCACAACAAAGAAAAATTGCGCTTTTTCCATAACACAACAGTTACTAGAATAGTCATATAAACTAATTTGATAAATTGCACAATCAGTAGAAAAATACAGGACAGCAACTTAACGTGCTACTTGGGTAGGCTAATGTTTTTTAATTGTAATTATGTAAACAAATATGTAAAATGTTAAAAAGATAATGGGTTTTTAGGTGCATTTGATGAATTTCAAATGCGCTTTTCCCACTCCACAAAAAACTCCATTGAGATCAATCCAGGTCAGATAGAAAGAAATAGATAAAAAAAATAAATAAATAACACAACTAGTTACGAAATAGTTATTTAGGTTTTTAATCACCACATCTTTTTGTCATATTGAATTAATTATAAAATATAAGCTATCGTTACTT
Source organism: Malaya genurostris (assembly GCF_030247185.1). Classification (NCBI taxonomy): domain Eukaryota; kingdom Metazoa; phylum Arthropoda; class Insecta; order Diptera; family Culicidae; genus Malaya; species Malaya genurostris. The sequence continues at coordinate 158,658,609 of NC_080572.1, forward strand.
AATCCAAGCATATCTTCTATGCTTCTAGCTACTAGTTGAAAATAAGTTTATTTGACTCCAATAGCACTAAAGCTTGCTTCAAATAGAATTGGAACAAAGACAATTGCCTGTATTTCAGTTATTTATTATTGTATTCAAGATCTTTTTTTATACAAATGTAGCGTTTTCTTCATACTTTTAAGAAAAAATACGGATAAAATTATTCGTCACGGTTTTGAAGGAATTCCCGAATTTTTCCTGTAACACGGCTCAGTAGGCGGCGCACACCTTCTTCGTCCATTGTTGTAAACTTTTCCGTAGTTCGGTTTTCCGCAACTCGACTGCAAATATACTTTTATTGTATCTAATTATTAATGAAATGAAATCAACTTACAAATTAGTTTCCTAACCATCAAATAAATCCAAAGAGAACCACGTGTTTACACAATGAATATCTATATGCTGCTCATAGAATTATTCCGTTAGCAAACATCCTTTTCATTTAATAAACGTACTTACGTATCCGTACTATTTAGATTTAAGTATACATTTTCTTTAGGCTTTTCCAATTAGCTGTGATAACTGTCTGTGATTTTAGGTTATTTAATAGAAATACATAAATTCAGTTAGTATTATTAATCAATTCATCGAATAAAATAAACAACCTTGAACTGTAATCGTCTACAGTTAATTACGTAGAATAATCTTTAAATCAAAGAACTGCTTTGAATTGGAAATACAATTAACCTTTAGATTAAATCAGAACAGATGGCTTAACTAGTTTCTAACTTTCTTCTTCTTTATCTTATATGACCTGTCACCATAACTGGATATGACGCATTGCGTCGACATCTTTTCACGTCGATATAATTTACTCGATCAAAAGGGCCTATCGCCTTTATTCCGCAACACCTCGACCCGTAATACCTTATTCTGTAATGGTCTTACTTCCTTCTATGATGTCAAGCAGGGCTACTTTGATCGCTGGTCGTTGATATACGCCTGAAGAAGTCTGGACGTCCACTTTTCTTACTTGTCCATCCTTTCGGGGATAAACCTTGACAACGCGACCTCGCAACCAACCATTACGTACTGCTTCGTCTACAATGACCACCGGATCCCCTTCCTGAAGCGGACGCACGTCATTGAACCACTTTGTTCTGCGCGCTATGGTGGGCAGGTAACCCTTAATCCAACCCTTCCAAAACTGGTTGAGCAGATGTTGCATCAGTCTCCAGTTGACTCGCAGCGGTACTTCTTCCTTTATGGATATTCTTGTAGATACGTTGGCACCACTCGAACTCATGAGTAAAAAGTGATTTGGTGTCACGGTTTCATCAGATGGATCTTCTATTGATACAAAAGTCAGAGGGTGCGAGTTGACTATCATCTCAGCTTCCGATAAGAAAAGTCATCAATTCTTCGTCGTTCAAGTGATGTTTATGATGAAGAGATTTCAACGCATCTTTGATCGAACGTACCTTTCTCTCCCACACACCGCTCATGTGAGGGGAGGAAGGAGGGTTAAATAACCACTCAGTTTCCGCGTTGGTAAACACTGGGACTAGTTTCCTATTGATAGCTTTGATTTCGTCTGCAAGTTCGCGAGAAGCTCCCCGAAAATTTGTTCCATTGTCGCTATAAATCTGCTGCGGAGCTCCTCTGAGAGCCACGAAACGACGAATTGCCATTTTACAGGAATCAGCTGACAAAGTATGTACTACTTCCACATGCACGGCGCGAATAGTTAAACACGTAAAGAGTGCCACCCATCGTTTTTCATTAATGCGTCCACGCTTTATGATCAGCGGTCCAAAATAATCCAAGCCCGTAAATGTGAATGGGCGAACGTACGGGGTAATTCTCGTGTGCGGCAACGCAGCCATCTTAGGTTCTGTCGGCCTCACCCGATAGACTTTGCACCACATGCACTGTTTTACGACCTTTTTCACTACGAATCGAAGCTTGGGTATGTAATACCGTTGACGCAGCTCGTTTACGACGATAGCTTCGTTAGCGTGTCCATAACGTTGATGGTATTTAAGGATCAGCAGATTCGTGACGTGGGATTCTTTAGGAACGATTACCGGATTCTTAAAATCGAAGGAATAGTAAGCCGCAGTAATATTGATCCTACTTTGCATACGAACTACACCTTTTTCGTCTAGAAATGGTGACAGCTTTCCGATTGGACTACTTATTTTCAAGGGCTGCTTCTCGCTATTGGGTCTATCAACGTTCTTGTGAAGAATTTTGATTTCTTCGAAATACTCTTGCTTTTGAATTATTCGCCACAAGCTTGCTTCAGCGTCAACAAAATCTGTTTGATTTAAGGTGACGAATCCATTACTTGTCAATCGTTTTTGTTTTATTTGACAACAATGTATAAAATGGTAAACATAGGCAAGTTTTTTTAACAAGTCATCCCATCGCGAAAACTTTGAAAATTGTATGACTGAATCACAAACTGCTGCATGGTGATGCATCACTCTGACTTCTTGCGGTGGGTCTGAAAATCTGGACGGTTGACGTGGCCACTCACACTCCGGTCGAAGTTGAAATGCTGGCCCACTGAACCACGGGTCTCTCGGGTCGAAACAAGGCCCGTTTCCCCATTTGGTACCTTTGTCTGCAGGATTCAGGTTCGATGGGATATACTTCCATTCTTTTATACTGGTTTCCGTCTGAATTTCTGCGACTCGGAAGGCTACAAATTGCCGGTATTTCCGTGGGTCTGCTCTTAGCCAAGAGAGAACTGTTGTTGAATCAGTCCACAGGTAACGTTTCTGAATTGGTATCGAATGATGCTCTTGAATACTTTTGGCAAGTCTTACACCAAGCACACCGGCGCATAATTCGTTGCGTGGTATAGACTGAGGTTTCAAAGGAGTCACTTTCGTCTTGGCAGCTACTAGAGCGCAGCGCGGTACACCGTCGTCAACAATCCTGAAGTAAGCTGCGGCACAATAGGCTAACAAACTCGCATCAACAAAAACGTGCAGCTCCAGTGTTTCGTAGCTGCTTAAGGCCATCGTCCAAGTACCATGCGCGCGGGTGGTTTTAGGAAATTTTCGATGGAAATTTCGAAAAATTTGCCAAAACCAAAAACATACAGACCTTTGAAATACATTTATCTATCTACAGGGTGAAAATGGCTGGAAAATTCGGAGGATTTTCCGAGTCTTATCAAAAACAGCTCTGAAAAATGAGAGTTTTTGTGATCTTTCACAATTATCTGGAAAAATAAAGCGATGACATAAACTTTTTTTTTCAAATAAACTTTATTATGGATACACAGATTACATTCGGACACATTTTTGGAAAACCTTTTCACGCTTTTCATAGAAAATCCACGAATTTCAAAAATTTCCACGAAATCGGTTATATGAAATTCGTTGATTTTCCATGAAAAGCGTGAAAAGGTTTTCCAAAAATGTGTCCGAATGTGATCCTTATTGCCAGCATGAGGTTTTTTTTGAAAAAAAAATTTCATTCCATCGAATTATTTTTTCAAATAATTGTGAAAAATTACAAAAAAAGCTCATTTTTTCAGCGCTATTTTTGATAAGACTCGTAAAATCTTCCGAATTTCCCAGTCATTTTCACCCTGTAGATAGATAAAAGTATTTCAAAGGTCTGTATGTTTTTGGTTTTGTCAAATTTTTCGAAATTTCCATCGAAAATTTCCTAAAACCACCCGCGCGCATGGTACTTGGACGATGGCCTTAACTTGTAGTTCGGAAAGTAGCATCTGGGAATTTGAACTTTCGACAGATTTGGATTCAAACGCACCCAGCGCTGCCAATTTTCGAAATTTTCCATTTTGATTGGGTCATCCCAATCTACACCGGATCTCCAAACGTCCTGTATTAATATTTTTCCGTGCACTGTGTAGTTAGCTACGATGCCGAGCGGATCAAAATGGCTCAACACAACCCTGAGAACCTGCCTCTTGGTGGGTACGACGTTACCAGATAATAACGGTAGAAGATCTTCGCGGAACTGTGTGGCAAATACGAATAAATCCTCCTTGGGTTTCCATGACATTCCAAGCACTCGCTCTGCTAACGTTGACTTCTCTATTGAAAAACGTTTCGCTGTTTCTAAGACGTCGACCCCGACCCGTCGCAGAACTTCCTGAGAATTTGACTGCCAGTTCCGTATCTCAAATCCCGCTTTATCGAAAACGTATCGCACATCTTTTATGATTCGCACTATTTCATCTACCGTATCTCGGCTATCCAGAAAGTCATCAACGTAAGTGTTATTGATGATAGCCGATGAGGCTTCAGGGTACAGCTTTTCGAACTCTTTCGCGTTAGTGTTTTTTACATGTTGCGCCAGACATGGCGAACACGATGCACCAAAGATAACAACGTCCATGACATAAACTGTTGGTGCTTGATCCGGCTTTGGGCGGAAGAGAAACCTTTGCGCCTGTCGGTCTTCTTTCCTAACCAATAGCTGGTGAAACATTTGCCGAACATCTCCTACTGCAGCGTACTGCCGTTGGCGGAACTGAAACATAACCTTTAGCAGCGGAGTCAACAAATCTGGTCCAGCTAACAATACTGAGTTCAGAGATACATCTCCCACTCGTGCTGCAGCGTCCCACACGATACGAAATTTTTCCGGCTTGCGAGGATTAGAAACAATACCAAGTGGTAAATACCATACGAGATAATTTTCCGAATTGCGCAACTCGTGCTCTGTGGCTTTGTGGGCATAACCTCGCTGCAGATACTCGTCAATTTGCTCTAAGATTTTCGATTTCAGGCTTTGATCTTTACAGATTTTTTTCTCCAAGCAAACTAAACGACGCGTGGCCATTGCGTAACTATCTGGCAGGTCAATAGTATCACTCTTCCATAGCAACCCACATTCGAATCTTCCTGATTCAGTACGCCTAGTAGTATCGAACAAGATCTGCTTGGCACGTCGGTCTTCTGGCGATTCCAACAAAATCAGAGGTTTTACACCCACGGTTTCAACATCAAAATATTGGTTGACAAGATTATGGAGCAAAAAATCTGTAGTGCCATCGCACATATGAAGCGATACATGATGGGTTTGCTGTGTTTCTTTTTGTTCGCCACCAAAAATCGTCCAACCAAGGCGTGTTTTAGCTGCAACAGGTTCACGATAATGCCTTTCACGTTTGTCTAAAGTCATGATCAGTTTCGCATTATCCAAACCAATAAGAATTCGAGGTATTGCATTCGAATAACTACTAACTGGAAGCCTCTTCAGGTGAGCAAATCTGTTGGCTAGATAATCGTAATCCAAACTTTGATGAGGAAGGTCAAGGCGAGGAACCGTGCGAACACCTGAAATAGTGTATTGCTGAGAACGAGTGCCCGAAATGCTCACTTGAACCTCACGTGAGGTCGACTCCTTTCTTGTCACACTTCCTGTCCACTGGATGCATAGTGGAGTGACATTTCCATTCAACTCCAGCTCTTCAGCGATTTCTTCTTCCATCAACGTAAGATTAGATCCGTCGTCCAAAAATGCGAAGGTTGAAATAGACTTTCCTTTATGTGACAGAATGACAGGAATTACTTTAAAGAGAATACTTTCCTGATTAGAGCAGTGAGCGGAAATAACACCAGTGGAAACTGTTCGTTGAACTGAGCGAATTGGCTGTAACAGACTATTATGATACTCTTTACAACCATCGATTTCACACAACTGTTTGGATCTACACGGCCACTTACCGTGACTTCCCAAACAATGTTGACAAAGCTTCAAACGTTCCACCAGTTGTCTTCTTTGATCTAGGCTTAAATTCAAAAAATTTATCGCAGTTCCGCAGTTTGTGATCATTCTCATTACACGCTGCACATGATTTCGAGGTGGCGTTTTTAGTTTTAGTTTGGTGTTCTTTTCTCGAATGTATCTCAATTTCATCATTCTGTCCGAAAGAATGTGCGCTCACGAAACCACCTTTTTCCTTCTTGCTCCGACGACATTCGTCATGACTGCAGTCTGGCAGCAAGACCTTACAAGCAGCAGTTCTGATAGCCGTAACGTATTCACTAAATGCCTTCAGCGATACTTCCGGTATTTTCTGGGTATGTAGCCCCCATTCCAACCGTAAATTTGGTGGTAGTTTTCCTACTAATTCCGATAGTAACATGGGGTTTGCCAAATGGTCGTGTAGTTTGGCACCTTCGATGTAAATCACCAGGTTTTTTACCTCCCTTCCGAAATTTATAAGTGTATCAAGTTTGTTGATATTTGGAGGAGGAGCATGACGAATCTTTACTAGGAGGCAATGAACCAATTGTTCAGGCCGCCCGCATTCATCTCGCAATGTTTGAATTATTTCGGGGATCGCTGCTGGTAGAGTTAAAATGCTCTGAACCTTTTCTCTTGCACTTCCCACTAAGGATTTTTGTAATCTAGCTAGATTCTCGTCTTGCTGAATTCCACACATCATTGTAGTAGACTCAAACGCATTAATAAACAGTGGCCACTCAAGCGGGTCACCCGAGAACTTTGGTAAGTCACGCGACACTACTTGACGTGCTGCCCATTGCTGTGCATTCAGAACTCCTTCAGTCGCCGATGTACAGTGATTATTAGATGATTGTCCCATATTTGATTGCCTATCAGGGCGTCCTTGTTCGCTCTGAAGCGGTTCAGCGCTTGCTGTCGCACTTGTCCGAGGACGTGATGCATTTGATTCTTCCATATTCGGTGCTCCACTTGCGAACCATCTCAAATAGTTCGACGGTGTATATGGGTGCACGGGAATTGAAGCCATGAAAGGAGTTTGCTGTTGACTGTTACCAAAACTCAAGTTTTCATTCACGGGCCAATGTGTAGAATAGAATGGCGGTACAAACGATGCTCCCGTTTGGTTTCCTTTAGGATGCGAAATAATATTTCCTCGTCGCAAGTCAAATAGTTGTGGCGTCACTGTTTGCTGTTTACCAAATGCATCGAATTGACTTCGTTCGCCGGAATCATTCTGAACAGGAACTTGACTTTCCATTATAGCTTCCGCGCCTAATTGCGTGCCTTCTGGTGGTAATGACGGCATAAACGATGTTCCCGATTGGTTTCCTCTAGGTTGCGTAAAATAACTGCTGTTTCGATTTCCAAATTGCTGTTGTACTGTTCGCTGTTTACATAATATATCCAATTGATTCCGCTCACCGGAATCAGTCCGAACAGGAACTTGACTTTCCATTATAGGTTCCGCGCCTAACTGCGAGCCTTCTCGTGGACCTGACTGACTCGTCGGTGGGATGTGCTGCTTAGACGGACCTGATGGATGTTGTTTCTGTTGATCTAGACGGACGGCATTATGCTGCGATGCTGGAAACAGTCGTGTAGACGAGTTTGAATTAACAGTGATGATTACTTGCGATGGAAATTTACTGTATGCTGAACCAGAACTGGGAATCGGTGGAACGTGCGTTTTTGTTGACATTCTATTGAATTCAACCACGGCTTTCTTGGTTGACGTGGACGGAACTACACTACAATGAATACCTGTGGATATCGACTGGACTGGCGTTATTACACTTTTGTTTTTATCTGCTTGTACTATATTCCCTATAGAAATAACGGGTGTCGATGCTTTTGCATCCGCGTTTGGATTTACTGCCATTGTGCTTCCAGACTGATCAATCCAGGTTTTTATTTCAGTTCTGTGACTGTGACTACTTTTACAGCTGATTCGGCTTGATGTACTGGTTCTTAGTCGCATTTCTGTATGAATCTCGGCTTCCAGTTGGTGCTTCTCAGCTAAATAAGCTCGTTCCCTTTCCGCTTGTTGTAATAACAGACGATCATCGAGTGTTTTCGCTTCTTTGAGCTGCCTCAATCGTAAACGAGCACTTGAAATAGTCGAGCAGATTGACACTGTTGAATTACGGTCGTCATCTCGACTTGAACAATAACCACAACGCCATGGTTTATTGCAGATGGAAGCCTGTACTCCTGCACACGTGAAGTGAAACCACTTTTCACAACAGTCACAAGCGACCATATCTTCGGCATGATCCGGTCGGTTGCAGACCTTGCAGCTGCCTGTAGGATGGTCTCCGGACGTACTCATAACGAAAGGGATCTCTTCAGATTATAATTTTCGAGAATGTTGTAAACTTTTCCGTAGTTCGGTTTTCCGCAACTCGACTGCAAATATACTTTTATTGTATCTAATTATTAATGAAATGAAATCAACTTACAAATTAGTTTCCTAACCATCAAATAAATCCAAAGAGAACCACGTGTTTACACAATGAATATCTATATGCTGCTCATAGAATTATTCCGTTAGCAAACATCCTTTTCATTTAATAAACGTACTTACGTATCCGTACTATTTAGATTTAAGTATACATTTTCTTTAGGCTTTTCCAATTAGCTGTGATAACTGTCTGTGATTTTAGGTTATTTAATAGAAATACATAAATTCAGTTAGTATTATTAATCAATTCATCGAATAAAATAAACAACCTTGAACTGTAATCGTCTACAGTTAATTACGTAGAATAATCTTTAAATCAAAGAACTGCTTTGAATTGGAAATACAATTAACCTTTAGATTAAATCAGAACAGATGGCTTAACTAGTTTCTAACTTTCTTCTTCTTTATCTTATATGACCTGTCACCATAACTGGATATGACGCATTGCGTCGACATCTTTTCACGTCGATATAATTTACTCGATCAAAAGGGCCTATCGCCTTTATTCCGCAACATCCATCGTTTTAGCTATCTTATTCCACCAGGTCGTCATCTGATTGATGTCTTTGACAACGTTTCCCTTTGCCTTGAGCCTCCTCTTCATGATTGCCCAGTATTTCTCAATAGGGCGGAACTGGGGGCAGTTGAGTGGGTTAAGGTTTTTCGGAACAAACTGGACCACTTTCTCTGCATACCATTCTTAAACGGCTTTGCTGTAATGACAGCTTGCCAAATCTGGCCAAAACATTACAGGATGGTCGTGGGATCGAATGAACGGCAAAATTCGTTTTTGGAGACACTCTTTTTGGTATAGTTCCGATGTCATTGTCTTATTTGTAACGAAAACTTTCGTTTTTTGCCGCAGCTGCAAATGCCCGGCCAAATCATAAATTTTTTTGCAAATTTGTCGGCAAAAACAAATTTAAATTTGGCTGGAACATCCCCCCGAGCCGTTGCCAAGTAAAATTTTTGACCTGGGATTTGACCGAAGTCAGCCTTGACACAGGTTTCATCGTCCATCAGAAGACACCCGTTGAACTTGACCACACTATTCTGTTTCATTGTCCGATTTGGCTGTTTGCTGGCTCGATACGACTTGATTCCTTCCCGGAGTCGAGTTCTCCTCACGGTACTATGGGCAGCACCGAATTTTCTGGCCAAATCACGATCCGACAGATTAGGATTCCTCTTAATCGTCTTCAAAATCTTACCACGCAATTTCCGGTCGTCAGTTCGACCCCGACGATCGGCTTGAGGCTTCCGAATCGTCGTCAATGTTTCCTTACACCGTTTGATAACGCGCCATACGGTATTTCTGGGCAAATTCAGCTGTTTAGCTAGCCTAAATGCAGACCACAATGGATTTTCCAAATAACTGTGCACAATTTTTTTTCCTTCTTTCGGCTTCCATGTTGATTGTTTACAAAGTACAGTCGATTTTCGGAATGTCAAAAATCATACGTGAAGCTGACAAAATTCCCGACACGTGGGCGCCAAGAGCTTCCAAATCCGTCCACCAGGAGCGCCACAATATGAGCAAAAGTTTGTTCCAATTCTAAATGAAGCAAGCTTTAGCACTGATACCACTTAGCCCAACTATGTTGCAACAAGAGCACGAACATGTTTTTATGTTATGCTGGTTAAAACAAGGTGACGGCAGTGTTTCTTTATAACATAAACATTGAACTAGATATCATTTGTAAGTTATCGTTACTTGATTCTAACATATCTTTAATCACAGCCATGGTTTCAGCTACTAGTTGAAAAAAGGTTGCTAAACCATTATAAATACGTAAACGTATATGTAAATCTTTACGGTTAATTGATGTAGTAATAACATAGATATTAGAAGATTATAACATACAATTTCTGCATTGATAGCTATCGGTAGGTTTTCCCAATGTAATGATAACGGAAATGCAACCTAAAAAAACTTTTGTTGGCTTGAATATGGCGATCACACTAGAGTCGCAAGAAGTGTATAAAACATAAATAAAACCAGGATTTACCTTTATTTTAAACTATTTTTCGACGAAAATAATGAAAGGCAGAATAGTCATTTTTGTTCTATGCACTATTATAAACTCGAAGAAAACAATATAGGGATTAAACACCGATTGTTTCGGTGAAAACTTAATTTCGGGTGAAAACTACCAAAACAATAAAAAATATTCTAGATGAACAACGTTGAGTCAAATAAATGGTTACCTTCAAACATCGCGAAAAAGTTAAATATATTATCAACGTAATCCAATAATTTATTGTGACGATTCATTTTCAAATATTTTGATGAAATCAGGCATCCCTGCAAGCAGCTGATTGGTGTTGACAAACGAGGGGAAACCAACTAGTAAAAAAACTTTTACATAACACAAGGGGTGTACAGATAGTAAATAGTTCGCGCAGTACAATATAGGTGGAGCTAGCGCATCACGAAAAATTATTTTATATAAGAATTTACTCATATTGTCATGTCTGTTAGTCTGTGATGAAACTTCCACGTTGTTTGGGGGGAGACGATTCCTTCATTTTCTCTAGTTCACTTGAGAGCTCCTTTGAGGCTCCTCGAAAGTTAGTTCCTTGGTCACTGTAAATTGTTCTTGGTACTGCTCGTCTAGCCATAAAACATGTCAGTGCCATCATACATGAATCTGTGCTAAAAGAATGAGCCAGCTCTATATGGATAGCATGAACGATAAGGCACGCTAATAATACTCCCCACCTTTTTTAGTTCGGCGTCCGACAGATGCCAGCATTGGACCAAAATAATCTACGCCGACATAAGAAAACGGTCTAGTGAAGGTTGCTAGTCTGGCTTCCGATAGGTCGCCCATTGAATGAGGTCTTGGAATGGCACTATCAATTTTGCAGCGCTGACAATTTCCACGTAATTTGCGATAGATTGCGCGTAGTCGCGGAATATAACAAATGAGACGTAGTTTCGTGATTACGATGAAGGAGACTACAATGGTAATGTTGCGCGATAATACGTGTGATAACGTGATCAGGTGGTAGGATAACCGGATTTCTGGACTGCAAGTCAGTGTGTGGACATCTGTTTATGCGCCCATTAATTCTCATGACCTTATTATCATCCAAGTAAGGTGACTCTCTAAATAGCTTACTAGTTTTAGGAATTTGTGACTGCGGTTTTAAAGAGGTGTTCAGAAGTGTGTACTCATCCGGATAAGCAGTCATCTGAGCTTGGCGATACAGATAATTTTGTGCCCGTTCCAGTTCCGCTTGCTGCAGTGGTTGATATGAGCGCTGTTGTCTGAACACCATCTTTCCGGTTCCTAGTGCTTTTAATACGTCGATTACTCGTAATACAAATGCTGTTGTTCGGTATAGACGCACCCAACTGGAGAAATTTTCGATTATTATTATCGGTTCTGGGGTTTTACATTGAAGCATGATATATAGCATGATTCCTAGGTCGAAGGGCATTTTTGGCCACTCTGCTGCTGGTCGATATTGAAATTTGGGACCCTTGAATCATCTGCTGTTCGTCGAAATGTCTGGTCCACGATGACACTTAGTTCCGTCGTCGGTCACGTTATGTTTTGTAGGCACCCACCGCCATTCATTAACGTCTGTAGCCTCGAGGATCTCACTGACACGAAACGAGACAAACTGGTTATAACGACGATGATCCGAGTGAAGCCAGCATAGCAAGTTTCGCGAGTCAGTCCAAAAAACCCTAAAAAATATATTCATAGTAAGCGATTTATGCATAATTGCGGCCCATCTGACTCCTAGTACCGCTGACTGTAGTTCCGATATGGGGATCGATTAAAATTTCAAAGGTGCTACCGACGACACGACCTGCCACTCGTCTATCAAAACTGTATCGTAAATTTAACTACCCCTCAGTAACTGGAAATGTCAAATTGGAAACGCTAGTGAATTTTTTTAAACTGGCAGCACAAGTTGATATATTTATTGATTTTGAATAACAGTCACCATATCCTTGGTTACTGCATATCGAAGGCAAGATGAATGTAAACAAAATAAATTTCAGATCGTTTATTATATTACGGAACATTTTAATGGATTTATCTGACTCGAGCGGAATGTAAAAATTGAGGAGTATGAGTTATGTCTTTTATAAAGCCAAGTTCAAAATTCAGGTCTTGACTTGAAACCGTTGTGTGAGAAGGAAGACATGGAAATGACCGACAACGAGCTAGTGCTCTGCGGTACCTGTATAACGTACGGTAAAATAATTTCGTTGTGGAATTTCACTAGTAATCCTCGAATAGTGGCCAACAAGGTGAAATACTGTTTCTACTGCTGCGCAATCAACCGACACAAAACAATTTTGACACCGGCATATTACACCGAATCCTACTGCCCAGAAAAGCTAGCATTTGAAGTGTACGGATGAATCGCTGGAACCAGATCATTGTCCTCGTTCGTTGGTTTCATCCATAGTTTCAATTAAATTCCGAAAATCGAGTTCATTTAAATGCATTTCTGCTTAATTTGGACAAAGTTGAACACTAATAGAACTATTCCACCGCTTTCAAAACATGTTTATTTGTTTTGGGGTTCCTTGGTAACTAGTCCATAGCAACTTAAACAGTGTTGCTCGAGAAGATTATTTTTATCATTTACAAGGGGTCGCTAGATTTGTGGTAACTGGCGGTGAATCGTTAGTGAACAGTTTTAATGCTGATTTTTCTTCGGAGTGCCTGGTCGTGTCGTCGGTGCTACCCTTGTTTTGGCACCAACTAATGAGCACTCCACGATGTCTGCTTCTTCAAAACGCAGGAAAACTGTTGCCGCAAACCCGGACTCACTGGTGTCGACAAATGTGTGTAATTGAATATCGGTTGAGAATGATAGTACTGCACGTGATCTGAAACATCGAGAGACTTGGACTTCCTGTACTAAAGGTGAGATCTTTATCCATGCAAGCCACTTTCGGTACGAGTTCTCGTCCTCGTACCTCCTGCATCAGTATCTTCGAGTAGATGAGAACGTGTCCAATCAAACCAAGGGGGTCATGCACTCTCATTAAGGTTCGTAGAGCTTCACGTTTCGTTTTTTGATCTTACGCTAATTAGTGAAGGTGTCTGACGTGGTCCACCAGTACATTCCTAGTACCTTTTCAGTTGCAGTTTCGAAACCTAATCGAAGGCATTTCTGCTCGGTAACTCCTTCTCGAAGAGCATCTAGCACTCGTGACGAATTCGAGATCCAATTTCTTATCTCAAAACCGCCTTTATCATGGATCCATTTCACGTCTCGCACAAGTTGTATAGCTTTGTCTTCTGTCTCGAGACTTGTTAACATGTCATCTACATAATGACGTCGGACGATGGCGTCAACGGCTACAGGGTATTGCTGTTCATACTGCATCGCATTAAGATTTTTTACATGTTGCGCACTGATGGGCGAACAGCATGCGCCGAATGTCATAACTCGCAAGACAAACACACTCGGTTCGATATCTTTTTTGTCGGCCCGCCACAAGAAAAGCTGACAATGCTGGTCTACATCGCGAATTAGAACTTGGTGATACATTTCACGTATGTCGCCGGTAATGCCAACTCGAAACTCGTGAAACTTGTTCAGAACCGTCAGAAGAGGCGTCAGTTGATCCGACCCGATTAATAATACTGAGTTTAGGGAGATCCCGTGAGCCTTTGCAGCCGCGACCCACACGAGGCGAACTTTATTTGGTTTGTTGGGATTCATCACGGGAAAGATCGGTAAATACCACGATCGGGGCCGATGCGTGCTAAGCTCTTCGGGTGATAACTTTCTAGTGTATTGTTTTTGTAGATAGTCCTGAAATTTTTCATCTAGTACGGATGCCAGCTCCTCATCTTTCGTGAGGCGTTGTTGCAAACATTTCTACCGTCTCATAGCCATCGCCTGACTGTCCGGGAGCCTTACGTTATCGTATTTCCACAATAACCCCACTTCGTATTGTCCATCTATACGGCGCGTTGTTTTATTCAATATGTCTTGAGCTCTTTGTTCTGCTGATGGTAACAAACATGTGGCAGGATTCACCACTCCCATACTATCTAAGGATAAGTACTCTTTCATAGAATTATGGAGATCTTCGTCTGTCTTACAATCACATTGACGAACTCGAGTTGAGTGGTGACAGACCCTGTCAGCTTGGAGCGAAATCAATATTCAGTTCAGCAACGCCATCGCACGGTGCCACATTCAACATATATCAATTGTATGGGTGCGCAGTGCTGCTATTTTTGCGCGCACGAATTTGACATTTCTCTCCCCTACTTCTGTGTACGAGATTCGATGCGGACTAGCCTGAGGGCGCCATGCTCGCAAAAAATGTTGTTGCCAATGATTTGTTCGGGAAAAGTGAGAGCTGGATATCTTGTTAATATGATGTCTTTGGTGGTGATTAACAAATTGATACGTCTAGGGATTTTGGTTGCTGCTTCCGTAAACTGTCCACCCTAACCTTACCTTAACGGGTACTGGCTCATTCATGGCACCTTCTCGTCCCTTAAGAGCGTATCCGAGACTAGCGTGATCATTCCCAATTAGTATGCGGGGAACGGCATGATAATAGGTGCCTATCGGTATGCGTAAATTTTTTATTCAACTCCTCCTTTATTCGCGTTTGATGTGGTAGCTGTAACTCTCTGACAGTCCGAACACATAAAAGCCGATATTTCCTTTGATTGTTGTTTGTAGCAGCGGTGCTTGAATCAACCATTCGCGAGCTTTCCTCAACGCGCCGTGTGCATCTCGTCCATTTCAAGCAAAGCGGTTTTTGCTGTCCGGTAAGCTGCAGCTGGTGTGCATCAGTAGACTCTATAAAAGTTAACTCCGACCCGTCATCTATAAACGCATACGTCTGAATTTCAACGCTTGGGCCATACAGCGTCACCGGCACTATTCGAAAAAGTATTTCGTTAGACTGAGACTGGTGTAAGTGACAGTTTTGTTCAATTTGTATTTTCTTCATCGTCGCTTGCTCTGAATTGTGAGTGACGCCTTTATTAGGTTTATGCAAGAACGGGTGTTTTCGTGCGAAGGAAACGAAAACGAGATTCAGAACTTGTGTTCAGGGACCTTGATTTCTTTCGAGCGTACAAGCTCTCAGTTGGGAAATAACGTCTTCAAGTCAGCAGGCTAGTTGCTCTTGCGTAATGAGAGCCTATGCTTTTGTGGTGGAATAGTTTTTGACCAGCTGAAAGCAGTCTTTTTAGCACTAAGCACAACCTTAAATCTCGGAAAAAGGCTAGTTGTCTCTTCTGTGCGGAGACCTATGCTTCTAATTCGGAGGATTGCCGATTGTGTTAGCGAAAAGACTTTTGACAAGGAGATGAGAAATTTCGGCCTCAAACATCTATTCGATTTGAATTTCCGAAAACTTCTGATTTTATTTACAAATTTTGGGTCTTATATACTAATTCCTAGTCTAGAAAATCTGGACCTCTCGCAGAGATCCTTCTAAAAAATGCTGCACGCGCATGCTCGTTATTTCATTCTTACGCGTGCGTCGCTATCGACCAGCACGTGCTTGCGCTACTATCTCTTTTGTCGTGAATACGACTTACTTTACTATAGGGTCCCTTTTCAAAATTCATCCTCTGAGAGAGTGATAAGTTTTTGATCGAAAATATATCTTGCTGTATCTAACGAATCAACATATTTTTTGATACATGCCATCGGAAATATGATCACAATTTTATGATAAAATTTACAGTTGTGTGACATAGTTTCAAATAATTCAAAATTAAACTTTTCTAAAATGTTTGGTATAAACGAGTATCAAAAAGGATAATTCATAAGGCGCGTTTGCCTTTCTCGTATTTTTAAAGCTCATAGCTCAGTGAACTGTGAAAAATATAATGTAACTACCAATGGAATCAAAATTTTGTCGTGAATACGACTTACTTTACTATAGGGTGCCTTTTCAAAATTATCCATATGGAAGAATGGGCAGAACTCAAACGTGAATATCTCGACTTGTATTAAAGGCAGCAACATAATTCTTTCACCATTTCATCAAAATATGATCAGGAATTTAGGATAATATTTTGAACAGTGTGAGATAACCACAAACAACTCAAATATTAAGTTTTCTCAAACTTTGAAAACAACGCGGAAAACTCTGTACTTTTGCTTGGCTTTTTCGCGCAAGGACGACGATTTTGATGTAGTCAGGCACATATCTTAAACTGACTGCGTATAAAAGGGGAACCGTCTTCGAAATTCGATCATTTCTTCTTGTGCGTTGGATGCGAGCAGACGTCGTGGGACCAGCAGCTTCGGAGAGTGCACCTTCTGCGTTGTATAAAGCCTCAAACGCTTAGGTCATGCTCTCATTTGGACTTCAATCGTCAGGTGGAGCAGTCGTCGATGAAAGCAGACCTTTTGCGTGGTGCCAAACCTCAAACGCTCAGGTCGTATCATTTGCCTTCCGGTCGTCAAGGCGAAAAGACGCATTAAATCAGTTTCGCATCATTTGGCACTGCGAGCGGATGTGTCGGTTTGTACGCAAAGCTAGTTTCAATTCAAGCAAGAACGATTGCATCAGCTGCTGGTGCTTTACATTGGAGAGAAAGAAAACAAGAAACGAAAAGTGAACAACATTATATGAAATCAGCCGTTCTAATGGCTCTAAATGTTATCTAAAGAACTATTAAGATTACTTTTTTGAAATTCAAAGGTAGAAATCATCAGTTTAGTGAAAATCCAAAATATTTTGATTTGATTCGTGCACTTTTCGCTGTGCGAAAATCGTTCAAGATAAATGTTCCGAACTGTGCTAAATATCGTAGAGAACTCCACAATTTGGTCCTTCTAAAAGGCAGAAATGAGTCCTGTACAGCATCTTGATAGTTTTTTTTCAATGATCTGAAATGAGATAAACGACGTCAAAACTCGTTGAAAAGTTTAGTAGTGAAAAGGAGGAAAGTTTCGCAATTCACACAATCGATCAACTATCAATTCGAATTCGAAAGTGTAAAGAAATCGTGTCAGTTTTATTCGTATTCACGACATCCAGTTATGTCTCTGACATTACACACCCGTACTTTTTAAACTTAAACGTGTATAGCAAAAGCATTGAAGTATTTCAATAGTACACTATTGAAAAACCTGTCTCATTTGACCCATATTAACACCAGCCAATCAGAACGCGTTCTGAGGAAGAGAACAAAATATCTGCTGCTGTACAACAAATCGATCGAGGAAAATGTTCCGAACAGCGTTTAATATCTTAGTGAGTTCCACAATTTGGTCCTTCTGAAAGGCAGGAATGAATCCCGTACAGCATACGGATGGTTTCTTTCAATGAAAAGCAAATCCGAAATGAAATAATCGAAATAAAATTCTATATGCTGCTATTTTTCTAGCCGTCATGACTGCCCATTAGTGAAAAAGCTACAAACGAAATAACGTAAAAAGAAACCTCTTAACAAAAATTTAATCAGTTTGGATTCTACCGCCATCCTTAGTTTAGTGCAAATCTATCCATCCTTAGTTTAGTGCAAAAATATCCATCCTTAGTTTAGTGCTATTCTTAATTTAGTGCAAATCTAGAACACTTTGATTAGATTTGTGCACTTTTCGTTGTGTGAAATTCACAGTAATCGAGATCAAGTGAAGCCTTCTTTGTTTTTGCGAAAAATGTGAAAAAGGGGAATGCTTGCATAATTCATACAATTGATCAACTAATTTTTATTCGGAAGTGTTAAGGAACATGTCAGTTGTTTTCGTATTCACGACATCCAGTTATGTCTCTGACATTACCCACCCGCCTTTTTTCTTCCACGTGTCCAGCTGATCACTGAGCCGCTTCGCACATGCGCAGCTGATGGCTGGCAACGTCTAACTCACTTGCAGCGCGGCAGTTATTAATCTGTAGGATCGTTGCGCCGTAACATCCCGGCCTCCGTAAATTGATATAATTTACAAAATATTGAAAACAAGCAACGATCTTCCTATTGCTAGTAATGTTACATAATAATAATTCACACATAATTTTCAATTCATAATTCATAACTTCACTCATAATAATCAATAAAAACTATTGCAATGTTTACACTGTTGAAATATTAGGATAAAGTTGTCCTCTATAAAGTGCTGGTGACGGTGATCTATCATCTGATGATTCCCTGTCGTTTGGCGCTGTAGCTGTAGTTTTGGCCGCTCGTAGGTTTGTAATCGTATTCCGATGTGTTAAGAATGATGTCAGGAAGTCCCAAAAGGCAGCTAGTAATTGCCATCCAAGACCATAAATGTCATACAAAATTCTTCCATGCATTACCGTGTCTACGATAAATTTGATGGCTCGTCTGATTGCATACAATCCAATGATAGTTGACGTGAAATTTCCTATCCAGTTTGACCATGATTTTATTTTGCTCCAGTATCGATTAATCGCGTTGTCAATTATCTTCTCTGATATCAAAGCGTCGAAATGAAATCCTTGTCTGTTAGGTATTGGCCCTGACAGAATTTTGTGAAGAACGTTTGATGCTATACGGCGATCACCTTGATTATATATTAAATTTCGCATTTTCTGAAAACTGTCGGTATCATAGACTCCTCTTTCCATCAAGTTAGGTAAGGGTGTGTATTTCCATTTTGTTACTATATCCGTTGTTAACGTTTGAGGTGCAATAGTTTCCCTCATTTTTCCATCTATTGTGTACCACCGGCCTCCAAATTGGAATTTAGCCGGCATAAGCGGAGTGCATTCGATTTCATTTCCTCTCAGCTGCAATGTTCTTGTTACAGGAGTTAAAAACATTGTTTCATTGCCTTATTTTACAGGTAATTCTTGATAACACCGCTCTGTTGCAAATGGCTTTACGTATACAGCCTTACATTCGAAAACGTGTAGAGCTTCTCCAGTTACGACAGAAGAAAATCCTTCATTTCTTCATTATACTTGTAACGAATTCCGTTGGGTTTAAACGTGCAAGTGTCAACTTTGTCTCAGGTAGTGCTTTATCTATTTTACACGTCTCTGTCATTACTGCATTATAAACTTCGTCCAGTCTTTGGACGATATAGTTCTCAACCATGGTTATCTTTGAGTTGAAATATGTGAATATGTCGTGGTTCTTAGCACTATCAGGCTTTCGATGAAATGGTGATTTAAATTCTGACGCTTCCAAAATAAATATTCTTGGATGGTCGGTTCTGTATCCATTATAACCGCAGATTTTCGATGTGCCTTTGGTTCTTATTGAAAATAGATGTGTATCTGATATAGATGTGTATACTGCATGCTGAATTTGTTGGATTTGGCTGCCATCCAAGTTCAAGGTTTTGTTTACAAATCCTTCGATTAATACTTCGAACTCTGAATCTTTACATCGTTGATTGAGGCTAATATCCTAAGTTGTGTAACCATTCTCTGAATCTAAACATTTTCCGTGTGAATACGGACAGATTACTCCATGTCGTAATATGATTTGATCATTTTCATTGTCAACTGCAGCGAGATAGTTGTATAATGAAATCTCGTATCAATAGTAAACTAATGCGCTGCTCCATGTATACTCAGAAGTTCTATAAACGCCTCCATTGCAATTACTTCCGGAAACAAAAAAGAATAGTCTTGGCATTACATTCCTTTTGTGGAATTTGGCCTTTTTGTTTCAACAGACTTCGCAGCCGATTCTTAGTGTACAGAATCATTGCGTTGAAGTACTTGAATCGGTACTTCAGTGATAGTTAAATTTTTGATTGACGGAAGACATGATGAAACGTCCATTAATGAGTAGCTTGTCATATTGACTTCCGGGTTTGCACAGTCGTAAGCTATCAATCCTTGCATTGTTTCCCCGAAAGCTGATGCCAGAAAATTTAAAAACATTAACACGGTTGCGCATCAGAAAGGTGGTCTAACTAGGCTCTTTTTCTTAAAATGGCCGTTTTTTTGTTTCATAGCTTTGTCTCTCATACCCTTGACGGCATCTATATCAATTTTTTGGCGTTTTCCCCACGATGCGAAATTAACTGCAGCCTTTTCCATTATCGACGGGTCTGATTCATCTATCAAGATCTTTCCTGGCTCCTGTATTGGTTCGATGGGGATCAAATTGTCTTATCTTTTCAAATTTTCTTTTGTTGGTTTCAGGCAGTATTTCTTGGTGATAATTCATAATTACTGTGCTGGTTTCATTATTCTGTTCTTCTTCGTCTCTACGTACATCTAAAATAGCTACATTTACTGCTGGTCTTTTATATATTCCCTTTACGGTTTGTATCATAACTGAACGTACTTGACCGTCTGCTGCTACATGAGTTTCAATCACTCTGCCCTTCAGCCATTTCCCATGGGGAATGTTATCATCGGCGATTACTACGATGTCATTTACCTTAATCGGTACTATTTTCCCTGTCCATTTGTTCCTTTTTAACAGCGTTGGGATGTACTCCTTTTTCCAAGTATTCCAAAAGTGTCGAGAGTAGTGTTGTACCATTTTCCATTGCTTTGTTGTCAACTCCTGTTGAGCTGGGTCAAATGGTGGAACGTATTCGCCTGCACGACCGATTACGAAGTGGAAAGGTGTCAATACTTCATCATCTATTCCGTCGATGGCGATATCCGTGAGAGGTTTGGAATTAAGCATAAATTCAGCCTGTATTAAGGCAGAGCGTAAGGTTTCCACTTGAGGTCGTCGTTCGCCACATGTATTTAAAACTTCGTAGATGCAATTTTTAATTATTCGTATTAATCTTTCCCAAACACCTCCAAAGTGTGGCGCTGAAGGTGGATTGAATGACCACCCAATCTCCAATTTTGCAGCTTCCTTTTTATCCATTGTGATATTTATTTCCTTCAATAAAGAATGCATTTCCTTCTCTGCTCCGACAAAATTTGTTCCATTATCGCTGTATAAGTGTTTAATTTTGCCGCGTCTATATTGGAAGTTTCTTAGACATACTAAGAAAGCATCCGTATCTAGTTTTTCTGCTAACTCAATATGAGAGGCTCGAGTTGATAAACATGTGAAAATTACTCCCCAACTTTTTTCGATTGAACGTTTTACTGCTACTTCAAATGGTCCGAAGTAGTCTACTATGTTACAGTGTGTGTGAAAGGATGTGCATAGATGTCTAACCGCCTCTTTGGTAGGTTGGCCATCTGAGGTGGTGTCGGTTTTGCCCTTATGTTTTTACATTTTTGGCAGTTGATTTTAATTCTTTTTAGCATAGCTCTACCAAACTGTATAAAATATTTTTTATGAATGGCTGCTACTACTGTATTATCTGCTTGATGGAGATATTTTTCGTAGTACATTTTTATATTTAACCGAGTCACATGATGCTTTGGTAGTAGTACTATCGGGCGTCTAGTATAGATTGGGAGAAAGTTGGTCTTGTCAAGTCGTCCGTTTGCTCTTATCACTCCTTATTCGTCTAAATAGGGATTTAGACTTGTCAATTTACTGGGCTTATTTAAAACTCCGTACCTTGAGAGTTCTTCCATTTCACTGGTAAATACATGCCATTGCGCCTTTCGTATGATGGCGCTTTCTGCCACTTGTCGATCTTTTAGGGAAACATTTCTCACAAATCCCTTTCTGTCTCTCGTCCAATCCGCAAATTTTTTAAGTATGCAGGTGTGGTAAAGAAGAGCTTCCCAATTTGAATATCGATTTTCTTGTATGAAGTCGAGTTCTGCATCTTCGTAATAATGAACAAGTACCGTGTTTTTTATTTCTTCCGGGGTACCATGTGGAAGGTTGGTTTTTGGCCTTCAGGTTGCTTCAGAAATTCAGGGCCACTTATCCAAATTGAAATATTTGGACTAATCTCCAAAATTTCTCCAACTCTGTTTGCCACAAATGTGTTATATTTTCTATGGTCATAATTTATCCATGATAATACGACTTGTGAATCACACCACATTAAACTTTTGGTCGACTTCATGCGCAATTCCTTGAGTATTGTTTCCATTAGTCTGGTACCCAACAACGCTGCTTGAAGCTCCAATTTTTGTATCGATAGTTTCTGTATTGGAGCAACTCGTGCCTTTCCAGCTATCAGCCTAATTTCATAAAGTTTGCCGGTGTACTTTAGTGTTTTATCGATAATTTCTCTGGCTCTAGTAAGCTGTTTTGATTCCAATGGATTTGCCGGAATCTTTACACCAAAATCTTCAATAGAAAAATACCTTTTCATCATATATCTCATTAGCCGGTCTTCCTCCTGAATTATCATCAAATGTTCACCGGTTACTGATATCCAGATATACACTGAAATGAAAATCTTACTTATATTCATCAGATTTGGCATATGAATCGTATGCAGAATATAATTTATAGAGGTTATGTGAAAACTTATAATCTTTATTTAAAGTGTACGTTAAATCGAAATAGACGTTACCATAATGAAAGTTATAAGAATATTCTATATAATGTATATTGAAATCCGATGGAACCTAACTCGTTACACAATTTATATTCATTGGATGTGGCGATTCATAAGACACATCCAATGAATATAAATTATATAACGAGTTAGGTACGCAGATGGTATTTCACAAAAGACATATGACAACTTATGACCTTTAATGGACTTCTACATAAAATCTAAATGATGTTCAATAAATTTTATATCTTCATCATCTTTATGATATTGATAATCATACCATATACAAGTTATGCGAAAAGTCGATAAAACTTCAACCAAAATAATTTTAATATTCATTACATTACATTTTAATCGCATACTGATTATGTTTATTAAAAGTCATGTGAAAACTTATAATTTTCATTGGAAGCGATTATCTTATATTTTTGACATGATGTTTAATAAACTTTGTAGCTATCATTGGAAATGCTAATAGTGAAAAATCATTAGAATGTCATATAATGTGAAAACGAAAATTTAGCTCAGTATAGCCACAGACTAACAGACATGACAGTATGAGTAAATTGTTATAAAAATCATTTTTCGTGATGCACTAGTTCCACCTATATTGTACTGCGCGAACTATTTACTATCGGTACACCCCTTGTGTTACGTAAAAGATTTTTTACTAGTTGGTTTCCCCTCGTTTGTCAACACCGATCAGCTGCTTACAGGGTTGCCTGATTTCATCAAAATATTTGATAATGAATCGTCACAATAAATTATTGGAGTACGTTGATAATATATTTAACTTTTTTAGCGATGTTGGAAAGTAAACCTTTATTTTACTCAACGTTGTTCATCTAGACTATTTTTGATTGTGTTGGTAATTTCCATCCGAAATTAAGACCAGAAGCAAGTAAATATTGTAACAAAACGGGTTCGATTTTGTATTGCGTTGTAGGATGACAAGTAGGCACAATTCTGTATATAGTTTTGGCAATATGTAATTAATCTGTATCCTGCATGAAATTCGCATGGAGGTATACAAATCAATACATTACAGGTAATTCTGTATGAATGGCAACTCGGTTGGTAAATGAAAAAAATAAACACAGTCTAGATGACAGACAGGATGTATTTGATATGCTAACGTGGCGCCATCATGACATATCCGAGTACTGTCCCAACTAAAGGAATATTCGAAATGACCGTTTATATGGTTAAAGAATCTAATTTGAGTGTCCTGTCTGTTAGTCTGTGGTATAGCTCCAAATATCATCCAGCCGAGTTTGGTTTTAATAGCAATTGGTTTTTCATGCCCTCCTGTTCTTTTTTCCAGTGGAAGTAACAAATGACTATAATTTAATCCGATCAGAACCTTTGGCCTTGCGTAATGATAACTGGAGATTGGCAATCCACTTAAATGTTTATATTTCCCGGCCAACTGCTCATAATCTACTGACTGCAAAGGTAAATTTATGTCCTTGACTGTTCTTACATCCTTCAAGGCGTACTTCGTAGTCGTTTTGCCACTTATTTGCAGATTGACTCTTTTACTTTCTGTTTCTTCTCTTGAAAAATTTTGGGTCCGCTTCAATTTTAAAGGGTCGATCTTACCCTTTAGTTGTAATTCCTCTGCTACTTGCTTATCAGGCAAAGTAAGTGATGAGCCTGGATCTAAAAAGGCAAACGTCTGGGTCTTGCGATTCCCGTTCCACAATGTTACCGGAATGATCTGGTAAAAAACACTTGTCCGTTTAGTCTGATGCACGTTAGATGTCTCCAGCCACCGGGTCCTCGAACTTTTTAGGTTTTATCTGTACTGCGGTTTTATGCAGCAATCTATTGTGGTTTCCTTTACATCCATTTTTGTTGCAGTTACTTTTGACCTTTACGGCCTTCTCCAATGAAGGGAATTGTTCTTCTGTGGCAGCACATTTGGTACAAATCCAGCGCTCTCCTTTGGTTGGTAATCTTCCCAACCCAGCGCATCCGTGGTGGAACCAAATACAAATAATAATACCCCTATGTCCCATACAAACGAACCGCCAAAGTTTGGTTCACAGCCTGAACAAGTAAGCCTAGCAAATTACTCCCTTTCATTGCGATAGTTTGAAAATGTGGAAGGAGATCGTTTCTGGCAACACTTTATGCTAGTTGCTACGGTGCAAAACAAACTTGTTTGTTTATGTTTATCGTTACTGTATTAAACTGCAACAATCAGTTTAAATATCACCGGCACTAGCACAAAAGATGAAAAATCAACACAAACACCCACGAATCTACAAATATCAATACAGCTAGTAGGGTAACAGAGGTACTTTGGCCACTTCATATATTTTGGCCCACCTAACAAACTTTATCGATTTTATCGGATTTAATTGATGTGAAGTAACTCATGTTACATAAATTTGAAGGTAAACCCATTAAATTACCTATTGCGGAAGGGTTTTTCAAAGATATTACAACATTTGGGGGATATTTATTCAAAGTGGGCCAAAATAAAATCAACCCTAAAGTGGGCCAAAATACCTCTGTTACCCTAGTATATTCATGGTGGCTTAACACTCCTAATACCAAGCCTAAAAAAGTTACGCGGAGCACCAAGCCTAAAAAAAAGTTGGAACGGTAACTTTGAGCTATCATAGCTCAGTTGTTACTTGACCAATTTCGATAAATTTTACACCCTCGAATTTTGTGAAGTTTGTAGATTATTTTGAGTGTATCATTATTGACGATCGTTTGGGAAAAACTAATGAAAATCTGATTTTTCCCGTTCCAAGTTTTTTATCAAGCTCAAAATGTGCCCTATCTGCATTCATGCGGCACCTGCATCGCGAAACGGATATTGAGAACCTCAACTTTACCGAGTCATAACTTTGTTGTTAGTCAACCGATCTTCAAAATTTGTTTACCATTGGAAAGGTACTACTTCCACAAATAAAATGCAAAAAAATAAAACTAAAAATAGGGTTATCTACCCAAAGTTATAATGAAAACTGTAGATAGATGACCTAAGAAAAGATGAGACTTTTTACAATGATCGTAAATATCTCGAATTTTAAAGCGATGACCTATATATTTTTATATATCATTCGATTGCTAGTGATACCAGCTACAATTTTCGCTCAACTACCATTCCTGCACAATCAAAAGAAAACATTAAGAAATCGATGAATTTATAAATATATATGAATTTTTCATATAACTCGACATGTATTTTTCATATAACAGCGATGACATGTACATTTTTTTTGATTCAAATAATTGGAATCATTATCAGAAACAATGTATTGATGGCCAAAATTATATGTCCGTTCAAAGAAGCTCAAGAAATTTTGTACAAATACAGAGAATTTCTATTATTGGGAAAATTGTGCCAAACAATATCAATTCAAAATTTTTAAATTTTATGACATATATTTTTTTATTATTTTAGTTGGAAATTTATTATAAACAAAATTTACAAGAAAAAACTGAAACTAGGATTTCACTGAAAATTTTAAAAATTTTAGTAAATAACCTAAAACTCTAAAAATAATTATATTTTTGTATTGCACAAAAGATTTAAACAATTTTTATGCACATACCAAACGCAATTGATAACTACTAAAATTCTGATTTTGTTGTAGGTTTGCCGTAGAATCTCAAAAATAGGTAAAAGATAGGAAATTTTAAAACTTCCGAGTTAAATTGCATTGCACAGTGGTCTGGATCCACAATTTAGGGGGACAAAAACATTTGTGACTTACCCTTATACTTTAGAGCTATGCTGTCTTCAAAACAAATGATCAGTGAATATTAACCATATGTCGATGTACATGGTATTAGGGTGGCTCTTATTATTAAGGTGATGCAAAACTTATTTTCCGGATGTGTTGAGATAGAGGACTGCATTCTTCAGCAAAATTGTAGATAGACTTATATCGAGCAGCTTTGCTGAGGACACCATAGTAGTATCTACAACGGTTTTGGTGTTACAGCTATTTTTAAAAAGCAACCTAGGGTGTTCCTCACAAAATCAGATTTTTTGCTCTAGCATTTATATTTTTCACTTTTCGTACTACTACGGCAAGGCACGAATCTCCAAATAACTAGGGGAACATGCCACTTAAGCCAATTAGTTCTGATAACATAGGTGCAGGGTTTCATTCGGTAAAAAGCATTCAAACGAAGAGGTTGTTTTTCGAGACGAAGACAACTGTAAGTTGCAAATAGATTGGTTGGTTGGTGCTAAACGCAAAGGCTGCTGCAAAGCTTATATTCGGGGCGATTCCTGTTTCATATGTACCTGAAATAGTGGAACTCACTTCACTGAAAAAGATGGCCTAACCTATTTGAGAACTAATTCATTTTGTAGGTTACACTAGTTCATGCACTAGCTTTCATGTTTTTCAAAAATCAAACAAAACTGTTTGAAGAATACATTTTTTATATGAGAATAAGATAGATATGAGAAAGGCATCATTACACAACTAGGTGGATAAAAACAAGTTTTAGTTAATTTCGTGTGATTTTTTGTGCTTAATTCAGCATTCTACTTTTTCTGAATTGTTTACTAAAAGAAAATTCAAATAATTTTCGAATTCTATAAATTCCAAAACAATTCTAAGTTTGTGATTTTTAAATTTTAACATCCTATCGATTATAATTGATGTTGTTTAGGATAGCGGAAAATTTAAGATATATGTTTTTGTTTTTAATTGCTTGTAAAACAAAAATCAAGCAGTATTTTTTTTAATTGTAGTTGGTTTCTTTTACCATGGGTTAGTATATGATATTCATATAATTATAATATATTTCTTATTGTACAATGCCATTGAAATAATTTAAAATTTTTGTGTTGTCACAAAATTTATTTTATTAATAAAAAACAAATTCTACGTCTCTTTGTAACAGATGAAATCAAAACGGACTCCAATATTTTCACTTCGATTTGCAGAAACGTTGGAACGCAATATATGTCAGCAATATTGAAATTTCCGATCTTCTACCGAGTCTTCTACCGATTTTTTGAGATTTTACGGAAAACCTAAAACAAAAAAACCTAATTTTAGTAGTTATCAATTCCGTTTGGGTTGTGCATAAAAATTGGTTAGATCTTTTGTCCAATACAAAAACATAATTATTTTTAGAGTTTAGGTATATTTACCAAAATTTTTAGGATTCAGTTTTTTTGAAAATTTTGTTCGTAATAAATTTCCAACTAAAATAATAAAAAAATATATGTCATAAAATTTCAAAGTTTTGATTTGCTTTTTTGGCAAAATTTTCCCAATAATAGAAATTCTCTGTATTTGTATCAAATTTCGTGAGATTCTTTGAATGGATATATAATTTTGATCATCAATACATTGTTTCTGGTAATGATTACAACATTTTGAATCAAAAAAATGTACATGTCATCGCTTTAATTTTTGAGTTATATACAAACATGTGAAAAAAAATGAAAAATTCATATATATTTATAAATTCAACGATTTCTTAATGTTTTCTTTTGATTGTGCAGGAATGGTAGTTGAGCGAAAATTGTAGCGGGTATCACTAGCAATCGAATAATGTATAAAAATATATAGGGCATCGCTTTGAATTTCGAGATATTTACGATCATTGTAAAAAATATCATCTTTTCTTAGGTCATCTATCTACAGTTTTCATTATAACTTTGGGTAGACAACCCTATTTTTAGTTTTTTTTCAGTGCATTTTATTTGTGGAAGTAGTACCTTTCCAATGGTGAACAAATTTTGAAGATAGGTTGACTAACAACAAAGTTATGACTCGGTAAAGTTGAAGTATTCAATATTTTCTATGCGACGTTTATGTCAAAGGAAAGAAAATCTTAAAGCAAATAGGGCATATTGAGCGCGTGAAAAAATCTTGGAACGGGAAAAATCAAATTGGTTTCATTGGTTTTCCTTTACCAATCGTCTGCTACAAAGTTTTGAAATCAATCTACGAACTTCACAAAATTCGAGGGTGTAAAATTTATTGAGATTCGTTGAAAAACAGCTGAGCTATGACAGCTCAAAGTTACCGTTCCAACTTTTTTTAGGCTTGGTATTTGGAGTGTTAACCATTCTAGATTATTGTTTAACTTACATTTCGCTTGTGATCTTGATTATCAGATAAAAACTGTTTGTTTATTTATTTTTCACTATAATAAACAGTAACTATGGTGAACTTGTTCTTACCCTTCTGTGTTGCTAGTTTTATAGAAAACTCGTTAAAGTACATTGTCACTCTGACAGTGTATCATGACAGTGTACCGCACGATGCAAAATGTGTCCTTAAAAATTTGTCGAAGTGCGAGCACACCAGATTTTTACGCTCAATCTCAATGGCGCCGAGCATACCGATATTATTCCAAGAGAGGTCAATCTCCTCTCTGGAGCCACCAATGTTTTCGTGCAAAGGAAACGAAAACGAGATTCGGAACTTGTGTTCAGGGACCTTGATTTCTTTCGAGCGTGCAAGCTCTCAGCTGTGAAATAACGTCTTCAAAACCGCAGGCTAGTTGCTCTTGCGTAATGAGAGCCTATGCTTCTGTGGTGGAATAGTTTTTGACCAGCTGAAAGCAGTCATTTTAGCACTAAGCACAACCTTAAATCTCGGAAAAAGGCTAGTTGTCTCTTCTGTGCGGAGACCTATGCTTCTTTTTCGGAGGATTACCGATTGTGTTAGCGAAAAGACTTTTGACAAGGAGATGAGAAATTTCGGCCTCAAACATCTATTCGATTTGACTTTCCGAAAACTTCTGATTTTATTTACAAATTTTGGGTCTCATACACTAATTCCTAGTCTAGAAAAATTGGACCTCTCGCAGAGATCCTTCTAAAAAATGCTGCACGCGCATACTCGTTATTTCAAGTATTCTTGCGCGTGCGTCGCTATCGACCAGCACGTGTTTACGCTTCTATCTCTTTTTCTTCCACGTGCCCATCTGATCACTGAGCCGCTTCGCACATGCGCAACTGATGGCTGGCAATGTCTAACTCACTTGCAGCGCGGCAGCTATTAATCTGTAGGATCGTTGCGCCGTAACACCAACCCTTACCATTTCCTTTCAATCCTTCCCTCTTATATATCGGGAAAATGATGCTAAAACAAATTTTAGGCAAGGCACAAATCTCCAAATATCAAGGGGAACGTGCCATTTGAGCCAATTTGTTCTGATTACTGATTCCTGCACAACACTGCGGCTTCCATTGTGAATCCGTATATGAGAGGTATGTGTGTTATTACTTCACACAAAAATTGTCAAATTCGGAATCAAAACTGTTATACTTGATATAAAAACGATGCGAAAATTGATATTCTTTACGAAAACGTTGTCACAATTTCTCGAAAATCTCAACTGTCAAGACATGAATTAATTCGACCGTCCCACGACGAAAGGGCCTAACTGCAAATGACAGTTTCTCTTTGTTTACTTTTTCTTTCACGATTTACCGAACTGATTTTATATTTGACGCTTTATCTTCGCAAAACTTTCAAGGTAAAACTACAAGCTTTCGATTTATATTGGAAACTTTAGAGAATTTGCAACATTGCCTCCGTCAAAATCAAAAGAGAAATTAAACAAAGAGAGGCTCTCATGTGCAGTTAGGCCCTTTTGTCGTGAATACGACTTACTTTACTATGGGGTGCCTTTTCAAAATTAGCCATATGGAAGAATGGGCAGAACTTAATCGTGAATATCTCGACTTGTATTAATGGCAGCAACATAATTCTTTCGCCATTTCATCAGAAATATGATCAGGAATTTAGGATAATATTTTGAACAGTGTGAGATAACCACAAACAACTCAAAAATTAAGTTTTCTCAAAATTTGGAAACAATGCGGAAAACTCTTTACTTTCGTTTGGGTTTTTCGCGCAAGGACGACGATTTTGAGGTAGTCAGGCACATATCTTCAACTGAATGCGTATAAAAGGGGAACCGTGGTGAAAATCGATCATTTCTTTTCATGCGTTCGATGGAAGCAGACGTCGTGGAAGTTAAACCTTCAACCAGCAGCGACGGAGAGTGCACCTTCTGCGTGGTTAAAACCTCAAACGCTCAGGTCGCAACTCTTATTTGCTTTTCGGTAGTCGTAACGGGGAAGTTCAAGTTTCAGATTTTAGTTCCGCAATATAGGTTTAGAATTCAGAGCCTGCGTGCTGAAACTGGATTCTGGAACTGTATTTCTGAACTGAAATTGCAGTTCTAGAATTGAAACTGGATTCTGAGTCTGTTATTGGTTCTAAATTTAGTTCTTGAGCTCAGGGTCCAGTTCTTTATTCCAGACTTATTCTATTCGGTTTTTTTAGAACCATAATAATACTCCTATTAGAACCATAATAATACTCCTAAAGAAATTTACTTTACTGTACTCTATACAACCCATTCTGGTAGTCATGGCGAAAAATCGTCTTCAAGTTTCAGAGCTTAGTTCCGGAATATATGTTTAGAATTCAGAGTCTGCGTGCTGAACTAACTCAACTCGTCACTCTCCATCACGAACGCTTTCATAACAAGTTTTTTTTCAGAGCCACCATTATTTTATTATAAAGAACTATACTGCTTATTTCATATTATTTAATTACGTTTCAGAATGTTTAATGTAACTAATCTGTAATTTAGTCTAAGCGCATCGTTTAAATTTCTAGTAATGAAAGAGGGGAAAGTTGTACAATTCAAACAATCGATCAACTACCAATTCGAATTCGGAAGCATAAATAAAGCGTGTCATATTCGTATTCACGACTTTCAGTTATGTCTCTGACATTACACACCCGTACTTTTTATTAAAAGGCAGAGCAAACGTTGAAAGGCTTGTTTATTGAACGAAGAAGTGAATTGGAATTAAAATTTATTCTTCAAACATCAGGGATTACCTTGATTTGTTACATTACTGTAACTATGGACGACGTTAGGTCGGTTGTATTCTTAACACCTCCGCTCAACCGAATAATCCTAGCTTGTTCCTTAATTGTTCGAAAGTCAATCGTCAATCCTTTGGTGAAGATATCAGCAATTTGTTCTGATGTTGGCTTGTAAATTATTTTAAACACACCATCTTGAATCTTTTCACGAATGAAATTGTATCGAATGTCAATGTGCTTCATTCGTTTATGATTTCTTGGTTCCTCAGCAACGCGAATGCAAGATTGATTATCTCTGTTGATGAAAGTGAAACGGTTGCTTGCTTCCTTGTCATCCAGGAAACTGTAGCTCCATAAACTTGAAAAATATTACCGGAAACCGATCGACGATCATTCTGGTCATTTCCCCAGTCAGCATCAGCAAAGCCAACTAGTGGCTGTTCTTCACCATGCTGTTGATAAATCAAACCCATGTTCATTGTCCCCTTCAGATATCGCGATATACGCTTCAAGTGACACCAATAGACATCGGTTGGCATGGATTGAAATCGACTAAATGTATTTACAGCAGCACTAATATCTGGTCGTGACGCAAGCATGTTAAGCAACCGACAAGTTCTTTATATGGCTTCTTTGTCACATCTTCACGCATCCTGCTCTCGAGTTTCAAATTAGGCTCCAATGGAGTTGCCACCGGTTTGCAGTCTTCCATGCCAAACCTTTGCAATAGATCTGCGATATATTTGGGTTGACTAATTTTCATTGTACCTCCTCTCAAATCGCGATCTACTTTCAATCCAAGAAACAGCTTCAGATCCCCCATATCAGACCTTTCGAATTGTTTCGATAATTGCCGTTTGAACTTCTCAATCAGGTCCATTTGATTTGATACCAGAATTATGTCATCAACATATAACAGTAAGTATACAACAGATCCATTTAACGCAATCTTATACAAACATGTGTCCACATTGGATCGCTTGAATCCGAGCTTCTCAATGAATAAATTAAATTTATCGTTCCAGCTTTTTGGAGCCTGTTTCAGACCGCATAATGACTTCTTCAGATGACATACAAGATGTGGATTTGTGTTTTCCTCCTTCAGTGAACCGTTGAGGAAGGCAGTTCTCACGTCCATCTGGTGAATAAAGAATTTCTTCTTATTTGCCTTAGCCAGAAGCGTTCTAACTGTGGTTATTTTGGCTACGGGTGCATAAGTTTCATCAAAATCGAATCCCTTTCGTTGCGAGTATCCTTTGGCCACCAGACGCGCTTTGTGGCGATCTACGTTTCCACTTTGATCTCGTTTTAACTTGAACACTCATTTGCAATCCACCAAGTGTTTTCCTTCCGGTTTCTTGATGAGTTTCCATGTTTCGTTCTTTTGATAAGATGCTAACTCACTGTCGATTGCAGATTTCCAATTACTCCAGTCACTACGTTTCTACAGACCGTCTATGGTTGAAGGTAGATCCTCTACGTAAGCCTCTGCGTTCAATGCGAAAGCCTCCATTTCATCTAGCACATGTTCATCTTTAGACGGACCTGCGAAACATTGGACACCAGTATTTGCTCCAAATACTCCGGGAATTTTGCGCTCCCGTTCGCTATGCCTCGTGGAAGCCTCTGCGGGGATATTTCCACAATCTGATTGCGAAGGAAGCGCACCGGTTGGTTCCTCGTACTCCTCATTTGTCGAAATGTTTTCTCTTATCGGTTCGTTCTCATCCAACTCAGACTCTGTTGGTACGATTTCCTTTTCTGCAGCGAGTTCAACGTCATCCTCTGATTCATAAGCTATCTTTTCTGGCACTTCGTTGTGAATCGTTTTCATGTTTTCGTCGAATACAACATCACGAGAAGTAAAAATCATCCTCTTTCTAGGATCCCAAATCCTGTAACCATTTGCGGTGTAGCCAACCATAATGTTTTTCTCACTTTTTGGATCCAGTTTGCCACGCTTTTCTTTGGGCACCCAGGTGAATGCTGTTGAACCAAAAACACGCATCTTATCTACGTTCGGTTTTCTGCCATACCACCTTTCGAATGGAGTTTTCTTTTCGTTCAGAGCGGATGTCGGACTTCTATTCAGAATGTAGGCAGCAGTGAGCACTGCTTCGCCCCACATAGATTTCGGTAATTTAGTATCTTGTAAAATGGAACGAGCTTTCTCTAACAAGGTGCGATTTAAACGCTCTGCTTTTCCGTTCTGCTGCGGACTATATGGTACGGTTGTTTCCATTCGAATTCCCTCAGTGGCACAGTACTTTCTAAATGACTTTCCGATATACTCTCCGCCATTGTCGCATCGTAATCTAGACACCCTTGTTCCAAAGAAAGATGTTACCAATGCACAATATTCTTCGAATTTTTCTTGAACCTCATCTTTTGATGCTAGCAAATAAATCATTGTGAAGTGACTGTAGTCATCCATAAATGACACATAGAAACGCTTTCCATTCCATGTCGTTTGTGTGAACGGCCCACATACGTCGGAGTGTATGAGTTCTAACGATCGAGAAGAACGTGTCTTGGAAATTTCCTCAAACGGTTGTCTTATCTGTTTACCTTCCAAGCACACCTCACACAAACTCTTGTGTGACCAATCCTGGATCGTCATCGCAGTCTCTGTCATATTATGCTTCCATAGATTTTTAAGATTTGTCTCTCCTATGTGTCCATATCTCCGATGCCATAACTCTAGAGTAGCATTCTTTGTTGTCATAGCACTCGCACCTTGGGGCAGCAGGGACTATGTCTAAGGGCTTGACGACCCCTCCCCCGGCAACTGCGAGTTGTAGGGCTTGCCTAGGATGCGGTGGGGTTTGGCAGTGGGCTCTGCTAATCCTCTACAAAAAGCTGCATGTATCCGCAAGCAAGTCCTACCAAAGCGATCGTGTGCCGCTCAAAGTGCACAAGCCCAACGGGAGTGCCGACTCGGCACGTTAGGACTAACGCCAGTGAGGTCCTAACTATGGCATACTGGCTACCATACCATCCATGGATACGATACGGTAGATTGGAATATATAGAGAAACTAGGGCTGACAGCTGCGGTATTCTACTCCTTCAGTAAAGCAGGGTGGAACTGGCTTGAAATAGCGAGTAGGCTAATGTCGCAGCTGCCTTCCGTCCCATAAAACCGTGGCAGGCCTTATGGCACGCCGTCTCATTTTCAGCCACCTGGTTGGGATGACTGGGTGGAAGTAGGTTCAGATGCCCTTTTCCTGATTTGCGCTGATCCGGCTCTGAGCGTAAAGCCAACCCTCGCATGGCCTCACTGCACCACATAGATAACCATGGGATCATGATAGCGACTACTTTCGGCTGGGTTTGACGGTAGCCATAAGGGGGACCCATATAAAATGAGTTCCACACCATCAACATCGGCGTCGAGTAAGGAGGTAAACCCTTTCGCAAGAGGGGGTTTGAGGAGGTCTCCATCCAGAACGGGTGCGAGAGAGGAGAGTGAGGCGGTAGCTGAGGAGACGAGCGACAGCAATGTCCATGTCAAACCAGTGGACCTGCCTGAGTCCCAGGAGCAAGGGAAGGAAGTAATCAAGCCGAGTATGACAGCGGTCATAGAACAACTCGACGCGATTATTGAATTCGCGCAGGAGAAATCAAACATCAGCAAGGAGCTAAAGCTGAACTTGCTGAAGCTACGTAAGGCCGTGAACGTAGCTAAAAGGGACCAAGAGGCGTTGATAGCGCGGCTAGAGGGTGGCGGAAAGTCGGAGAAGTGTTCTCACCCTTCACCTTCGATACCGATAAAAAACAGGAGGCGGTCGACTATGCGCTCCGACTCACGATTGAGCGGAATAAACAGCGCCGAAAACGCGCCAGGGATTCTCCTGGAAGTAAACGCCTGACTCCCAAGGCCAAGAGGAGTAAAGACCATGGCGGAAATGATGGGGCGAAGGGACGTGGTGAGGGGCTCAACCCAAACCTCGGCACTCGACCCCCAGTTCCGAGTCAAGTAATCGAACCCGGCGAGAATCCATGGGTGAAGGACGCCAAGAAGAAAAAGGTCCCAAAAGAGGCCGGGCCCATTCCCGCGAGGAAGGCTAGGGACAAAGGTGAGGCTCTGTTGGTTAAGGCCGACAAAGAAAAGTACGCCGATGTGCTCAAGACCATGCGGAGTGAGGCAAAGCTAGCCGAGCTTGGCAAAGAAGTTCGCAGTATCCGTCGTACGAAGACGGGAGAGATGCTGCTCGAGCTTAAAAAGGGAGCTCAGGGCGGAACGGAGCTTGTTGCGCTTGCCCAACAAGTCCTGGGCGATACGGCCGAAGTAAGAGCCATGCGTAACGAGGTTGCACTCCAGTGCAAACGGTTGGACGAAATCGCCACCGCAGAAGAACTTGCCCTGGCCATCAAGGAGCAAGGAGGTGTGGATGTCTCACGGGAATCCATCCGCATGTGGAAAGGACCACAGGGCACCCAGATAGCTACATTTAAGCTATCGGCCACGGATGCTAATAAGGTCCTCAAAGTGGGCAGGCTAAAGGTCGGATGGTCGGTATGCCCAGTGACCGCTTACCAACCGCCGGTGGTCGACATGTGCTTCATGTGTTTCGAACCTGGCCACAAGTCGTGGAATTGCAAAGGCCCAGACCGGAGCCAGCTCTGCAAGCGTTGCGGCGGCGAGGGGCACAAGGCGTATGCATGCGAAAGAACGCCACGTTGCATGCTATGCGCGAGCAAGAAGAAGGCCACAAACCACGTCATGGGCGGACCTACTTGTTCAACAAGTGGAGGGAGCAAAACTACATGCAAGTAGTACAGCTGAACCTAAATCACTGTGCAGCTGGCCAGTAATTGCTGCAGTGTCAGTGACGGAATGGGGCATTGATGTCGCGATTCTCTCGGATCCCTATCACACACCGGTAGATAACGGGAACTGGGTGTCTGACGAATCCAAGACGGTGGCGATCTTGACGACTGGTCGATACCCAGTGCAAGAGGTGGTGAAAACACAAGCGGAGGGAGTAGCCATAGCTAAGGTAAACGGAGTTTACTATTGTAGCTGCTACGCTCCACCGAGATGGTCAATAGACCAGTTCACTCGGATGGTCGACATGTTGACCGCAGACCTGGTGGGTCGGAAGCCGGTGGTGATAGCCGGAGACTTCATCGCCTGGGCAACGGCTTGGGGCAGCCGCTTCACCAATAGGAGAGGACAGACGTTACGGGAGGCCCTCGCCAAGTTGGACGTCGTGTTAGCGAATGATGGACTGAAAAGTACCTTCCAGCGGAACGGAGTCGAGTCGTTCATCGACCTGACTTTCTGTAGTCCCGGCTTAGCTGAAGATCTTAATTGGAGAGTTGATGATGGCTACACCCATAGCGACCATCTAGCCATTCGCTACACGATCGGCCAATTGGCGAGAAGCACAAGGAGGAGTAATACTCCCAAAACTCTAGCGTGGAAGGTAGCTAACTTCGACCGAGAAACGTTTTGCGCTGCTCTTGAATTAGAGGAGTACAACGCGAACCTGAGAGGAAACGAGTTGGTCGCTATCTTGTCACGAGCGTGTGACGCGACCATGCCTAGAAAGGCTCAACCGAGGACCAACAGACCACCGGTCTACTGGTGGAACGAGCAAATTGCACGCCTTCGCGCATCCTGCCTCAGGGCTAGAAGAAGGATGCAAAGAGCTCGATCAGCGGAGATGAGGATGGAGAGGAACACGGCGTTCAAAGCGGCGAAGCTTGCACTAAACAAGGCCATCAGCGCAAGCAAAAGAGCCTGTTTCGACAAGCTATGCGAGGGAGCCAACTCCAACCCATGGGGCGATGCCTACAGGATGGTGATGGCCAAAACGAGAGGGGCGCTAGCACCCCCTGAACGTAGTCCGGCGAGGTTGAAGGAAATCATAACGGTTCTCTTTCCCCACCACGACACGTCCCCCTGGCAGCCAGCTCCGCTACCAGCGAATGAAGTCGTAAAGGTGATGAACGAGGAGTTGCTCACTGCGGCGAGATCGCTCGATACAAAGAAAGCCCCGGGGCCAGACGGTATCCCGAACGTGGCTCTAAAGGCTCTCTCTATTATGACGAAACCGGACATGTTCAGGGAGATCATACAGAGATGTCTGGACGAGCGTATGTTCCCAGACATTTGGAAAAGACAAAGATTGGTACTATTACCGAAACCTGGGAAACCCCCAGGGGATCCTTCGGCGTATAGACCAATCTGTCTGATAGACACTGTTGGTAAGCTCCTTGAGAAAATCATCCTCAACAGGCTAGCCCCCTTCATAGAGGAGGCAGGAGGACTGTCCAGTCAATAGTACGGGTTCCGCAGAGGCAGGTCGACGGCGGACGCCATAACATCGGTGGTAACCACGGCGGAGGTAGCTATACAGCGCAAACGACGAGGGATCCGCTACTGTGCGGTAGTACCGCTAGACGTCAAGAACGCGTTCAATAGTGCTTGCTGGGCAGACATTGCTGATTCCCTACTTCGACTAGGAGTACCGGAAGGGCTGTACAAGATTCTGGAAAGCTACTTCCAGAACCGAGTATCGCTCAACGAGACCGACGAAGGCACACGTAGCACTCCAATCACGGCTGGAGTACCACAGGGATCTATCTTGGGCCCGATCCTGTGGAATATAATGTACGATGGAGTACTGAGGTTGAGGCTCCCTCCGGGTGTCAAGATAGTTGGGTTCGCGGACGACGTCACGCTGACAGTCTATGGCGAATCCATCGAATCACACTTAATCTGCTTGGTGGAGGACTGGCTGCGTAGCAGGAAACTGCAACTCGCGCACCACAAAACAGAGGTGATGGTGGTAAACAACCGCAAATCGGAACAGGAGGCGCTGGTACATGCCGGAGATTACGTGATCCCCTCCAAGAGATCACTGAAGCAATTGGGTGTGATGCTCGACGACAAACTCAGTTTCAGCAAGCACGTTGAATACGCCTGCAAGCGCGCATCAACAGCGATCGCGGCGCTCTCCCGTTTGATGGCCAACAGCTCGCCTGTGCGCTCCAGTAAACGAAGGTTACTAGCAGGAGTGGCAGTTTCGATCCTCAGGTATGGCAGCCCGGTATGGGCGTCGGCACTGAATGTGGAACGCAACGCACAGATGCTGGAGAGTACGCATAGACTGATGTGTCTTCGCGTAATCAGTGCATACCGCACTGTATCGAGGGATGCGGCCTGCGTGGTTGCAAGCATGATGCCTATCGGTCTGATAGTGAAGGAAGACGCGGAGCGCTACAGCATGCGAGGAGACAGGAACGCCCGTAGGGCCTCCAAAGCCGCTTCTCTACGCGGATGGCAACAAGAGTGGGACAGCTCAACCAAGGGCAGGTGGACACATCGGCTCATACCTAGGGTCTCGAGCTGGTTAGATAGACCTCACGGAGAAGTGAGCTTCGGCCTGACGCAATTCCTCACAGGCCACGGGTGCTTCAGATGGTACCTCCACAGGTTCGGTCACGCGACATCCCCTGTATGTCCTGGCTGCCCAGACGAGATCGAGACGGCTGAACACGTCTTGTTCGCATGTTCCCGTTTCGCGGCTCAAAGGAGTGAGCTACTGGAGGCATGCGGCAGGGACACCACACCGGAAAACCTGATCCAGAGAATGTGCCACTGCGTAGAGAACTAGAACGCAGTGTCGACCGTGGCATCCCAAATTGCGGGCATATTGCAGCAGAAATGGAGTGCGGATCAACAACAGATCAGCCGCGTACCGTAGCAGGCTCAAGAGGGATCAGCGAATAAACGTCGGTCCGGGAGAACCTTCTTCGTCGGGAAGCTCTTCGTCGGAGTAGTCTAGATCCATCGTCGGGGACCCAACCGATCATATCCCGGTACACTTTCATGAATAGCCTTAACTATGGCGATCGCAACCAAATGTTGAGCTAGCGGCAACCCCAACAGACTAGACAGTGGAACATGCAGTTGGATTGAGAACATTCCATATCACTTTGGAGACCGATTCCGTTGGTCTGCCGGCGAGGAATGACGAATCCGTGAGCCAGACTAGCATTCGAAACGATTTCCATTGAAGTGCTAACTACGGGTAAATAAAGTGATAATCTGCTAAATGTGTACGTTTTGAGATTATTGTAATAGTCACTTGTAGAAAAATCAATAGGCATTTGATTCATATAAATTGGTTTCGAAGCGGATGTGGATATTATTGGAGACAATGATTTGCTTGAGAATTACATAACCATTCTGCCCGTTTTAAGAACATTGCTAGCGTCTGATTAATCTGTGCTAGGAAATCAGTTTTGCATTTGTCGGTTCCCATGGTAGTTTTTCGTAAGAAGCATTTCAGTGTGTTTCCAAAAGTGCTCTCCAAAACTGATCTATAGGTAAATAAACTGTTAAACCCTGCAAGTAACAGAACGTTAATAATAGGAATGCATACAATTAAAATTCTCACCATATCTCATACACAACAACATAGTTCAAGTTAGGGATGGGTATCGATACTGCGATACTTCAAGGTATCGATACTTAAGCCTAAAGTATCGATTTTTTAGGATCGATACCGTGCAAAGTGGTATCGCGTGGTATCGATATTTTCATGGTCGATACCTGTCGATACTAGTGTTCTTATCCAGTTTGGGTAACGAATTTTGGTTTTCATAGAAGAAACAGACTCAATCAACTAAGAAGTGAGATGATACCGTTTTTAATAACTCCGCAAGCGCGAACTTGTTTGATAAAACTCATCTATATCTCGTTGGAAAGGTATTCTCGCGAGGTATTGAAATATTAAAAAAAAGTTCTTGATCAATTGCAAAAGATATTCTCAAATAACTGAAATTGTCTTTAACTGAAAAGGTGAACAAAGGATCTCAAAACCAATCAACAGCGTTTTGGTTATTTGGGGAGGTCATTATTTGAAGACTAGTTTAATCAACAAAATCGGCCTAGCTTGCATTTTCGATCGATACCGATACCGATAATAAGTATCGATACTTTTTCCTATAGTATCGATACCGATACCTGAAATAACAAAACGGTATCGCGATACTAAGTATCGATACTTTACCTCTCGATACCCATCCCTAGTTCAAGTTTATTTTTCACTACACTAAACAGTAACTATGGTGAACTTGTTCTTACCCTTCAGTGTTGCTAGTTTTATAGAAAACTCGTTAAAGTACATTGTTACTCTGACAGTGTATCATGACAGTGTACCGCACGATGCAAAATGTGTCCTTGAAAATTTGTCGAAGTATTCCGTATTATAATTTGTATTTGGTAGGACCGACGACACGACCAGGCACTCCGAAGAAAAATCAGCATTAAAACTGTACGCTAAAGATTCACCGCCAGTTACCACAAATCTAGCGACCCCTTGTAGATGATAAAAATAATCTTCTCGAGCAACACTGTTTAAGTTGCTATGGACTAGTTACCAAGGAACCCCAAAACAAATAAACATGTTTTGAAAGCGGTGGAATAGTTCTATTAGTGTTAAACTTTGTCCAAATTAAGCAGAAATGCATATTAACGAACTCGATTTTCGGAATTTAATCGAAACTATGGATGAAACCAACGAACGAGGACAATGATCTGCTCCCAGCGATTCAGTCGTACACTTCAACTGCTAGCTTTTCTGGGTAGTAGGATTCGGTGTAACATGCCGATGTCAAAATTGTGTTGTGTCGGTTGACTGCGCAGCAGTGGAAACAGTATTTCACCTTGTTGGCCACTATTCGAGGATTACTAGTGGAATTCCGCAAAGAAATCATTTTACCGTACGTTATGCAGGTACCGCAGAGCACTAGCCTCGCTCAGCTCGTTGTCGGTGATTTCCATGTCTTCCTTCTCACACAACGGTTTCAAGTCAAAACCTGAATTTTAAACTTGGCTTTATTAAAGACATAACTCATACTCCTCAATTTTTACATTCCGCTCGAGTCAGGTAAATCCATTAAAATGTTCCGTAATATAATAACTTATCTGAAATTTATTTTGTTTACATTCATCTTGCCTTCGATATGCAGTAACCAAGGTTATGGCTAGAGATGTCGTAATATCGATCGATTAATCGAATAATCGAGTAAAGGCACAGTTAATCGAATGAAATTTAATCGATTGAATTCTTTCCGATAATCGCAGTAATCGATTAATTTCCTACGATTATTGGTTCGATTAGTATTGTGAATTTCAGCTTAGCATAGAATGCGACGGAATCGTCGTAGAATTGCGAAATAATGAGCGTCAGAATTACAGATACCAAGTTGAAGATTTTATGTGAATTTGATGAATTTTCTTTTTTAGCGAACTATGCAGTTTTGCAGACTTTTTAGAGGGTTTCGAAGTTTTTTCAGACAGTCGTCTAATCTAGATCGATTAGAAAAAAATCGTCTGATGAACCAAGGGCAATTAAAGATTCAACATGCAATTTTCTTTTACGACAAGAAATA
Organism: Malaya genurostris; assembly: GCF_030247185.1. Taxonomy (NCBI): domain Eukaryota; kingdom Metazoa; phylum Arthropoda; class Insecta; order Diptera; family Culicidae; genus Malaya; species Malaya genurostris. The sequence goes on from NC_080572.1 coordinate 158,700,389, forward strand.
TTTATTTGTTCATTTGAAGCCTCAATGAGTATATGTATCTGTCAAAGATGACTTTAATTTTAAAGGAGATGATATACAATTTTGTATAGTAGTATATTTTTTTAGTTAAAATCGAAAGTGTTTCAAGTAGAGCAGTAAGTGAACACTAAGATTTTGATTAATACCAATTTAAAAATTATGTTTGTGACTTGGGGTCTCGAAGAGGATGAATTGATGCGAATGACAGGTTCGCATTCTGTCGCTTTTTGGCGCATCGCAGTCTTTGCTAACCGCCAGTGAAAATTACAATACAATAAAATGAAAGAAATGACTCCAGTTTCACTTATGTTCATTATAATCTTCTCAACTGTATTCCTCAAATTTGGTTTCGTTTCATTTTGTCAATGAGTTGAGAGGTTTTAATGGATGCCATGTGCACAGATTTTCATTGTACACAGTTATCAAAAACTGCACAAAATTCTGTTGATTTTTTTTATTCTAATAGATAATCTCTGGTTCATCAAAAATATTTACACTGCTTTTTTATCAAAAATATTGACATTTCTTTATTTATATTACTAATCGCACAATATTTTTAATAAAATTAAACCAAAATTGTTTTGAATCTATTACCTATAAATCGTCTGCTTAAAAATTTTAAACCTGAGATAATTCAGGTTTCCTGAATTGACATTCTGAAAGCTTTAGTTCCATGCTCTCACATTCACCTTTTCGAAGGATATGATTTGTCATATAAACCTTTGCGTTACTCAAAACTATGATTTTAACAGTATTTTTCTATTCAAACGATGAGAATAGTAAATTAGGTTTGCTACATAGGATATCATTCGCAACAAACAAACAAATGTATATTGTTTCGCGTGATATTTTGTTTTTCTTAGTTTGTTCTTGTTTGAAAGAGCCATATTTTGATTAAAAGCTATTATATACTTATTTTCTAGTTTATATTACTAGTTTTTGAGTTTATATACCTCAAATTGATTTATTGATTTCTAGTAATCTTAGTGTACGAGGACCGAGAGCTTAATTAAGTAATTTAAACTTCATTCAGAAAAAACAGTATAATGAAAACGATGAAACGGTTAGTTGCTCATCAAACATCAAATCAATAGATTCAAACTCGAATGTTATTACTTCAATCGAGGACATGGTTGCTCCAAAATAATTGTGCTTATTACAAAAATATGTCGTGTTTGTTTTAAAGTCACTAAGCACCCTGCCACTTACTTGAAGATCTGTTATGTACTGGCTGAGTGTATATCATAACAGTAATTGAAGAAGAAAAGTTCTCCCTTTCGTTTGGTCGTTAAAAATATGCTCTATTTTGAATAGTTCGCCTGCATTTCTTCAAAGAAAATTTTGCCATGTGACTTATTGGTGTTTATAAAAACGAGACCAATATTTGATTCAAATTAGAATATCTATTCATTCTAATTACTAGGCATTTGTTTAATTTTTGTGCGTGAAATAAGTAAGTTGTTTCGAAAACAATCTGGCACCACTTGAAACAACAAATCGACTTAAACAAAATTGACAATCGAACGTAGAACTAATTTCACCTGACCCGCCATCTATGTTTCATTACTTGAACCTTTCTTAAGATTGATTTTTTTTATATAATTTTAATTATTTTGTAGAATTCTAGGACTTGTTATAAGAACTGTTTATTTTAAAATGTAAGAAAATTTATTTCGTTTCGTTTCGTGTAATCATTTTTGTTTTTATAAAATGATATGTTGATCAATATCGAGATCCGGAATTAGTTCTTAGTAAAAAACTATTCCTCATCATAATATCGCATATTCGCTTAGGTTTGCGCATCTGTGCGGTCTTTCAAGTGATATTTTATAATGTACGCAACGAATAAATTCATTCCAAGGTATCAACGTTTTCTCGCATACTAAGATCAGATCTGAAAATATATATGGTTTAAAACAGAATCTTGGGTGCTGCTACAATAACATAGATAGAAATTGATTTTTCTCACAATAAAATTAACTTTTCGCTTGAAAAAATGACGTTGTATGTAAGTTATAAAGGAATTTACAAGTGAAAATTCGTTTTCCCTTGTATTTTGACAGCTAATATTGCAATCATCATCCTCGCACACGTACGCATCTAGCAGTGAAACACATCGTTAGATCGCCCATCAAATTTAGTCATGCTCACCCCGGTGGTGCGATTGTCATCTGCATACAATTGGCTTGAAGCCGAAATTTTTGGTTCTTTTGGTTCTAGTTCGCTGTCAAATGCTGTGTTTAAGCATTGTTCACATCTTTCTTCATGCGGTTGCACCAACATAAGGAAATGATTTCGATGGAATATAATCAAACTATAACAAACCACTTTTTTTCTTATTCAAAAAGAGTTCATATTTTTGCAGAGAATACTAGAGAAGAGTTATATTTATATTGGGTTTGAAGAAATTAACTTTTGACACCAGTGTGGTTTGATTGTATGGTATGAACGTAACTTAAAATGTTGTTGACAACAACGCCACCAAAACAAAATGCGTCGGTTTCAGGAACCAGCTTCCCTAGCAGGGGGTGGTCATGCTTAATCGCAAGCTAATCGATTAATCGAGTAGTTCTGTACGATTAATCAAGCAAATCGATTAGTTTGAAAAGTTGTATTCGATTATATACTAATCGAGTATTTCAAAAAACGCGACATCCCTAGTTATGGCGACTGTTATTCAAAATCAATAAATATATCAACTTGTGCTGCCAGTTTAAAAAAATTCACTAGCGTTTTCGATTTGACATTTCCAGTTACTGAGGGGTACTTAAATTTACGATACAGTTTTGATAGACGAGTGGCAGGTCGTGTCGTCGGTAGGACTGTCGAATTGTTCCCTCTTTCAGTTTTTATTTTTAACTAGCTGACCCGTCGAACTTCGTCTCGCCTAAAAATTATTTGCTCGAATTTATGTTTTCAAACAGCAGAATTGTCAAACGACTAAGTGGTTAACATTTCTCTCCATTATTTTTCTGAATACTATCACCAACTGAGAAGTATCATCAAAAATTAATGTGAAAATGTGAAATACTTCTAATAAGCAAATTCACAGATTGTCATCTCATCCTTTAAGTCAATGCACTGAACGGAGTTCCCTTTCTAATGGCTTCGACAAAAACGATATAAGGTGCCATGTTTTCTCTTCCAGATGTGATTCTTGCTTTCGGTAATCGACAAAAAAAAGTCCTTAACCAGAATTTTGTATTGATAAACTTAATACAATGTTGAAGAATTTCTCGGGTTGTTTATTCGGTAGAGTAGGATGTATTTACAATTTGTATTTAGTCCAAGTAACCAGAAGTTCGTAAATGAAGATTTGGCTTATGAAGCATACAATGTATTTTAAGAAATTACTCATACTTGAATGTTCACCCGATGCAGCAGAACAAACTTCGAAGCGGTCCCTTGTACAGCTTTTAAGCAGCGAGAAAGTTTTCCCAGAAATTTTTCTGTGCGTTCAAGTTGCCAAAAAGTGCCACACGTACTCTATAGCTCTAATAAAGTGGATATTTTTCAAGTACTGTGAAACTTTTGGTTGCTTGGAGAGACGACGCTTAAATTTTAATTTGATAATTATCATTCCAATTCGAACATTCTTCACAAAATATGAAATATAAAATTGCAGTCTCAATCCATTATGCTAATCATCTTGAACATTGTTGTAATTGCCACTTATTATGTGCGTTTAGTGTAATCTAATTCATTCTATGGCAAAATGCGAGGAATGTCTCTTAGTTTGACCTTAGCACTTCTACTGCACGATCCTTTCGTTGATTCATTCAAAAATTTTCTAATTTGTTAAACTCACGCTCACAATGACCAATATTATTCATCTGACTCCATTACACAGAATCCGATAACTGGTGAACAATATCAGAACTTTTTCTCCTGCCTACATCGGTATTTCTAGAACAGTCATATACATTCCGCCAATCATTTATGTCGTTTTCGTTTGTTTCTGAGCCTAACCCAGTTTCCATCCTAACTGCTGTCAAACCGTTTGTTTGAAGCTAGTTTCGAACCTAGTTTCAACATTGTTGAGCTGAAAATCGAATCTTTTTCAAACATATTTTGTGAATTTACATATATTTTCATGCACATGTTTGGAGCAGGCAACTAAACATAGACTTACTTTACAATGCTGTACGTTTCAATATAATTCAATCGTAAAGCTAAGCGTTAATTGAAAGATACAGTTCTATTCATTGAAATTTCAATGTAATCCAGTTTAGTTTAACAACGATGATGGTTTTCAATCAAACTTTCGATTCAACCCATGTCTATTCCATGTTGCTATTGATTTACATGTCGTGTAAATTACATTATTTCTTTCTGTGAGGTTTGCTCAGATCCCATATACTAAATGCGAAACCAACACAGCTTCGTTAAAAGTGGTTGATGAAACTACCCTGGGTCAGTTTTAACTTTCTGAAGCGAAAACGTCATTAGGAAGCAATAATTTTGATACCCAATTAAGCACGTGGCTTGAAATGAATAATCACATAATTCAAGTATGCATATTCACACAAAACTACTCGCTGCGCGCCAAAAGATTCTTTCAACGATCTAGTATTCCTTTCTTCGACGGCCAAACACTTATGCAACTCGTTATGCGCCAAACACCTATCGATCATCTAGCAATCATTGGCGACTTTTGCAGTGGAAAATTTCATTGTCCATACAAAATAACTTTATTGGTTTTTCCCACTTTTCCGGTAAGTTTTCCTAATTTTTTTGATGTACGAACCCGGTGGGGGTAAAAACTGATTAAACAAAAAAAAAAGCATCTCAATCCGTCCATCCGTTCTTACGTGATGCGATTACAAAGAACGATCTCTGCATTTTTATATATATACTAGCTGACCCGTCGAACTTCGTCTCGCCTGAATTTTTTTTTTTAATTTATGTTCTCGGACAGCAGAGTTGTCAAACGTTAATGTTTCTTTCCATTATTTTACTGATTACTTGGCTTACAACAAACGAATTACGACAAATTCATATCGAACACATTAACTTCGTCCCGATAAAGAAATATCATCAAGAATTATTGTGGATATGTTCAATGCTTTTGTTAGGCAAAAACTAAACAAATGCACCGATTGCCATCTCATCCTTCGGGTCAGTGTATTGAACAGAGATTGTAGACCTATCTCAAACTGAAGATTTGACATATGCGATGATGGATTGGATTGAATCATATCTGACTGGTCGTAGTGCGACCGTGAAAATTGGTGACTGCGTTACTCCCATTCATCGTGAGCTTTGGCGTTCCTCAGGGAAGCCATCTAGGACCATTCATATTTCTGCTATATCTAAATGATCTGAATTACGCATTGCAATGATGAAGCTATCATTCGTCGACGATTTCAAGCTGTTTCATCTTATCAAAGATCTGAAAGACTCAAATTTCTTGCAGTCACAGTTGGATGTATTTTCTAACTGGTGCAACGTCAACGTCCATTAAAACCCGTTTTCTTCGAATCTTTACCTGATAGTTTTATTAAGATAATTAGACGATATCAATAGTTGTTAGTTAGCTTTGTAGTTTAAATAACGGTAATCTAAGATTTCGTTATGTATCATTTGGACAAATGTTATCTGTTGATACAAAAGATGAGAAGGTTTATGCCTGCTGGAGAAGGAGAATTAAAATCTCAGCTCCAGCGGGCTTTTCCCTTGCTCCTAAATAGACAAATAAATAGATGGATGGAAAAGAGATGACCAAGATAAATACTGTAAATTTTTAAAAATGTAATAGCAAATCCTTAGGGATTATCGAAAGTAATAAATTGGTTTTGAACGGTTGTCCATAACTTGATTTACCGCTAGTGATATTATTTAGTCGTGTTTGATGAATGTTCGTAGCATGATAATGTCAGGATCAATTTTCCATTAACAAATTAACGATAAAATGAAAAATTTTTGGACATTCGATAGTTCAAATTACCCTTTTATTAAATATTGTGTCCATAAACTTTGACATGAACGCTGAATTCGTTCAAGAATTGTATTAAAAGGCCTCTCACATCGTTTTGCTTAGTATTCAGTCCTGAGAATCAATATTCCGTTCTAGCGGAGTGAACATGAGGAGTGATTATACCAGTATTCTTCTTATCGTTAAAGCCAATGTACAGAACATCACATCTCACAACTAATGGTTCTTACATGCCACGATTTCTCTTTCTGATATGATATTCATGATTCGCATAAGGTAATTCGTCAAGTAATTAAAAGTTCGGAAAATGAAATGATTTGGCTTAAGCAGCTTACAAATCTGTATGAAATGTTCAAAACGACGAATGTAACAATGAGAGATTCTCTTTGTTTACTTTCTCTTTGGATTATTACGGTACTCTTAGCAATCCTTCACTCAAATTATTTACCGATAATAATAACTAAAGCTACACTAAGAAAAGAACCATAGTAACCGTAACCTGTTTTTCATTTTCATTTCAACTATACGCTTAAAAAGTGTCAACAATCATGATATATGACTATTCACCATTTACATTGTATAAATTACTAGACAACAAAGACTACGACTTGACTAAACTATTTGTATTTATGACTTTTCTGGCATGGTCATCCTGACAATGGTAGTCATCTCAAATATAAGAACAAATAGTTAAAATCACAATTTCTAGTAAGGTGAAATTGCTCTCGAGCCTTGATATAGATGAGAAGCGAAATAGTTATTGCTACTAGTAAATATGTTCACAATATAATAATGTTATCATAAATAGATACATGATTTAAAAGACGATTATGAAGTTTGAAAACACTATTCATGTAGTCCATATCAACAGAATTTATGTAGTAAACACATTATCGTATAGTGTTTTTCAACCTACTATGTATTACATTTGTGCTGACTATACAAATTGTCAATGAACGGGTGTACTGTTATTGTCACATAAAGTTACAATTTAGCAGAAAATTTCGTACATGAGTAACACATCAGTGATGGATTTGAAAAAAATATTCTATATTGTGACTGTGTACTTTGGTAGGACTTGCAGGTAGGTAAAGTTTGTGACCTTACTAGTTTCCGTCGTTGAAATTCAATTTTTCAACAATTTTTCCGGCAACGGTTATGTTTTCCAGTGAAATTAACATCTCGTATACGGTTTATTATTCATTATCGGTCGCTGTAGAAACAACATCAAGCGATTGATGAAAAGGAAGATTATCATTTGATTCCCGGATTCAATTCGCTCGAATCCGACGGACAATCGCAGGTGGGTATCGAGGTTTACATCTGGACTTGGCTAATAATTTCTTTCCTGCTGCCAATTCCTGCTTCAGGAAAAACTCGACCGGACAGAGCCTTGGATCAACTGATACTATCAAGCAATGCTAAGCAATATTTCACCAGGTATAATATCATTTGATTTGATGCGAAAATAAAATAGAGTTTAATGAATTTGTTGTTCTTATTTTAGAATTTAAATTCATAAAACTTTTCAACATTATCTCATGTTTTGCTGATCTTCAGCATTGTTGAATCAACCACTGCTTTTAGTTTCAAAATAACTAGAAGTGAAATGATGGTTTTCAATCAAACTTTCGATTCAACCCATGTCTATTCCATGTTGCTATTGATTTACATGTCGTGTAAATTACATTATTTCTTTCTGTGAGGTTTGCTCAGATCCCATATACTAAATGCGAAACCAACACAGCTTCGTTAAAAGTGGTTGATGAAACTACCCTGGGTCAGTTTTAACTTTCTGAAGCGAAAACGTCATTAGGAAGCAATAATTTTGATACCCAATTAAGCACGTGGCTTGAAATGAATAATCACATAATTCAAGTATGCATATTCACACAAAACTACTCGCTGCGCGCCAAAAGATTCTTTCAACGATCTAGTATTCCTTTCTTCGACGGCCAAACACTTATGCAACTCGTTATGCGCCAAACACCTATCGATCATCTAGCAATCATTGGCGACTTTTGCAGTGGAAAATTTCATTGTCCATACAAAATAACTTTATTGGTTTTTCCCACTTTTCCGGTAAGTTTTCCTAATTTTTTTGATGTACGAACCCGGTGGGGGTAAAAACTGATTAAACAAAAAAAAAAGCATCTCAATCCGTCCATCCGTTCTTACGTGATGCGATTACAAAGAACGATCTCTGCATTTTTATATATATACTAGCTGACCCGTCGAACTTCGTCTCGCCTGAATTTTTTTTTTTAATTTATGTTTTCGGACAGCAGAGTTGTCAAACGTTAATGTTTCTTTCCATTATTTTACTGATTACTTGGCTTACAACAAACGAATTACGACAAATTCATATCGAACACATTAACTTCGTCCCGATGAAGAAATATCATCAAGAATTATTGTGGATATGTTCAATGCTTTTGTTAAGCAAAAACTAAACAAATGCACCGATTGCCATCTCATCCTTCGGGTCAGTGTATTGAACAGAGATTGTAGACCTATCTCAAACTGAAGATTTGACATATGCGATGATGGATTGGATTGAATCATATCTGACTGGTCGTAGTGCGACCGTGAAAATTGGTGACTGCGTTACTCCCATTCATCGTGAGCTTTGGCGTTCCTCAGGGAAGCCATCTAGGACCATTCATATTTCTGCTATATCTAAATGATCTGAATTACGCATTGCAATGATGAAGCTATCATTCGTCGACGATTTCAAGCTGTTTCATCTTATCAAAGATCTGAAAGACTCAAATTTCTTGCAGTCACAGTTGGATGTATTTTCTAACTGGTGCAACGTCAACGTCCATTAAAACCCGTTTTCTTCGAATCTTTACCTGCTAGTTTTATTAAGATAATTAGACGATATCAATAGTTGTTAGTTAGCTTTGTAGTTTAAATAACGGTAATCTAAGATTTCGTTATGTATCATTTGGACAAATGTTATCTGTTGATACAAAAGATGAGAAGGTTTATGCCTGCTGGAGAAGGAGAATTAAAATCTCAGCTCCAGCGGGCTTTTCCCTTGCTCCTAAATAGACAAATAAATAGATGGATGGAAAAGAGATGACCAAGATAAATACTGTAAATTTTTAAAAATGTAATAGCAAATCCTTAGGGATTATCGAAAGTAATAAATTGGTTTTGAACGGTTGTCCATAACCTGATTTACCGCTAGTGATATTATTTAGTCGTGTTTGATGAATGTTCGTAGCATGATAATGTCAGGATCAATTTTCCATTAACAAATTAACGATAAAATGAAAAATTTTTGGACATTCGATAGTTCAAATTACCCTTTTATTAAATATTGTGTCCATAAACTTTGACATGAACGCTGAATTCGTTCAAGAATTGTATTAAAAGGCCTCTCACATCGTTTTGCTTAGTATTCAGTCCTGAGAATCAATATTCCGTTCTAGCGGAGTGAACATGAGGAGTGATTATACCAGTATTCTTCTTATCGTTAAAGCCAATGTACAGAACATCACATCTCACAACTAATGGTTCTTACATGCCACGATTTCTCTTTCTGATATGATATTCATGATTCGCATAAGGTAATTCGTCAAGTAATTAAAAGTTCGGAAAATGAAATGATTTGGCTTAAGCAGCTTACAAATCTGTATGAAATGTTCAAAACGACGAATGTAACAATGAGAGATTCTCTTTGTTTACTTTCTCTTTGGATTATTACGGTACTCTTAGCAATCCTTCACTCAAATTATTTACCGATAATAATAACTAAAGCTACACTAAGAAAAGAACCATAGTAACCGTAACCTGTTTTTCATTTTCATTTCAACTATACGCTTAAAAAGTGTCAACAATCATGATATATGACTATTCACCATTTACATTGTATAAATTACTAGACAACAAAGACTACGACTTGACCAAACTATTTGTATTTATGACTTTTCTGGCATGGTCATCCTGACAATGGTAGTCATCTCAAATATAAGAACAAATAGTTAAAATCACAATTTCTAGTAAGGTGAAATTGCTCTCGAGCCTTGATATAGATGAGAAGCGAAATAGTTATTGCTACTAGTAAATATGTTCACAATATAATAATGTTATCATAAATAGATACATGATTTAAAAGACGATTATGAAGTTTGAAAACACTATTCATGTAGTCCATATCAACAGAATTTATGTAGTAAACACATTATCGTATAGTGTTTTTCAACCTACTATGTATTACATTTGTGCTGACTATACAAATTGTCAATGAACGGGTGTACTGTTATTGTCACATAAAGTTACAATTTAGCAGAAAATTTCGTACATGAGTAACACATCAGTGATGGATTTGAAAAAAATATTCTATATTGTGACTGTGTACTTTGGTAGGACTTGCAGGTAGGTAAAGTTTGTGACCTTACTAGTTTCCGTCGTTGAAATTCAATTTTTCAACAATTTTTCCGGCAACGGTTATGTTTTCCAGTGAAATTAACATCTCGTATACGGTTTATTATTCATTATCGGTCGCTGTAGAAACAACATCAAGCGATTGATGAAAAGGAAGATTATCATTTGATTCCCGGATTCAATTCGCTCGAATCCGACGGACAATCGCAGGTGGGTATCGAGGTTTACATCTGGACTTGGCTAATAATTTCTTTCCTGCTGCCAATTCCTGCTTCAGGAAAAACTCGACCGGACAGAGCCTTGGATCAACTGATACTATCAAGCAATGCTAAGCAATATTTCACCAGGTATAATATCATTTGATTTGATGCGAAAATAAAATAGAGTTTAATGAATTTGTTGTTCTTATTTTAGAATTTAAATTCATAAAACTTTTCAACATTATCTCATGTTTTGCTGATCTTCAGCATTGTTGAATCAACCACTGCTTTTAGTTTCAAAATAACTAGAAGTGAAATGATGGTTTTCAATCAAACTTTCGATTCAACCCATGTCTATTCCATGTTGCTATTGATTTACATGTCGTGTAAATTACATTATTTCTTTCTGTGAGGTTTGCTCAGATCCCATATACTAAATGCGAAACCAACACAGCTTCGTTAAAAGTGGTTGATGAAACTACCCTGGGTCAGTTTTAACTTTCTGAAGCGAAAACGTCATTAGGAAGCAATAATTTTGATACCCAATTAAGCACGTGGCTTGAAATGAATAATCACATAATTCAAGTATGCATATTCACACAAAACTACTCGCTGCGCGCCAAAAGATTCTTTCAACGATCTAGTATTCCTTTCTTCGACGGCCAAACACTTATGCAACTCGTTATGCGCCAAACACCTATCGATCATCTAGCAATCATTGGCGACTTTTGCAGTGGAAAATTTCATTGTCCATACAAAATAACTTTATTGGTTTTTCCCACTTTTCCGGTAAGTTTTCCTAATTTTTTTGATGTACGAACCCGGTGGGGGTAAAAACTGATTAAACAAAAAAAAAAGCATCTCAATCCGTCCATCCGTTCTTACGTGATGCGATTACAAAGAACGATCTCTGCATTTTTATATATATACTAGCTGACCCGTCGAACTTCGTCTCGCCTGAATTTTTTTTTTAATTTATGTTTTCGGACAGCAGAGTTGTCAAACGTTAATGTTTCTTTCCATTATTTTACTGATTACTTGGCTTACAACAAACGAATTACGACAAATTCATATCGAACACATTAACTTCGTCCCGATGAAGAAATATCATCAAGAATTATTGTGGATATGTTCAATGCTTTTGTTAAGCAAAAACTAAACAAATGCACCGATTGCCATCTCATCCTTCGGGTCAGTGTATTGAACAGAGATTGTAGACCTATCTCAAACTGAAGATTTGACATATGCGATGATGGATTGGATTGAATCATATCTGACTGGTCGTAGTGCGACCGTGAAAATTGGTGACTGCGTTACTCCCATTCATCGTGAGCTTTGGCGTTCCTCAGGGAAGCCATCTAGGACCATTCATATTTCTGCTATATCTAAATGATCTGAATTACGCATTGCAATGATGAAGCTATCATTCGTCGACGATTTCAAGCTGTTTCATCTTATCAAAGATCTGAAAGACTCAAATTTCTTGCAGTCACAGTTGGATGTATTTTCTAACTGGTGCAACGTCAACGTCCATTAAAACCCGTTTTCTTCGAATCTTTACCTGCTAGTTTTATTAAGATAATTAGACGATATCAATAGTTGTTAGTTAGCTTTGTAGTTTAAATAACGGTAATCTAAGATTTCGTTATGTATCATTTGGACAAATGTTATCTGTTGATACAAAAGATGAGAAGGTTTATGCCTGCTGGAGAAGGAGAATTAAAATCTCAGCTCCAGCGGGCTTTTCCCTTGCTCCTAAATAGACAAATAAATAGATGGATGGAAAAGAGATGACCAAGATAAATACTGTAAATTTTTAAAAATGTAATAGCAAATCCTTAGGGATTATCGAAAGTAATAAATTGGTTTTGAACGGTTGTCCATAACCTGATTTACCGCTAGTGATATTATTTAGTCGTGTTTGATGAATGTTCGTAGCATGATAATGTCAGGATCAATTTTCCATTAACAAATTAACGATAAAATGAAAAATTTTTGGACATTCGATAGTTCAAATTACCCTTTTATTAAATATTGTGTCCATAAACTTTGACATGAACGCTGAATTCGTTCAAGAATTGTATTAAAAGGCCTCTCACATCGTTTTGCTTAGTATTCAGTCCTGAGAATCAATATTCCGTTCTAGCGGAGTGAACATGAGGAGTGATTATACCAGTATTCTTCTTATCGTTAAAGCCAATGTACAGAACATCACATCTCACAACTAATGGTTCTTACATGCCACGATTTCTCTTTCTGATATGATATTCATGATTCGCATAAGGTAATTCGTCAAGTAATTAAAAGTTCGGAAAATGAAATGATTTGGCTTAAGCAGCTTACAAATCTGTATGAAATGTTCAAAACGACGAATGTAACAATGAGAGATTCTCTTTGTTTACTTTCTCTTTGGATTATTACGGTACTCTTAGCAATCCTGCACTCAAATTATTTACCGATAATAATAACTAAAGCTACACTAAGAAAAGAACCATAGTAACCGTAACCTGTTTTTCATTTTCATTTCAACTATACGCTTAAAAAGTGTCAACAATCATGATATATGACTATTCACCATTTACATTGTATAAATTACTAGACAACAAAGACTACGACTTGACTAAACTATTTGTATTTATGACTTTTCTGGCATGGTCATCCTGACAATGGTAGTCATCTCAAATATAAGAACAAATAGTTAAAATCACAATTTCTAGTAAGGTGAAATTGCTCTCGAGCCTTGATATAGATGAGAAGCGAAATAGTTATTGCTACTAGTAAATATGTTCACAATATAATAATGTTACCATAAATAGATACATGGTTTAAAAGACGATTATGAAGTTTGAAAACACTATTCATGTAGTCCATATCAACAGAATTTATGTAGTAAACACATTATCGTATAGTGTTTTTCAACCTACTATGTATTACATTTGTGCTGACTATACAAATTGTCAATGAACGGGTGTACTGTTATTGTCACATAAAGTTACAATTTAGCAGAAAATTTCGTACATGAGTAACACATCAGTGATGGATTTGAACAAAATATTCTATATTGTGACTGTGTACTTTGGTAGGACTTGCAGGTAGGTAAAGTTTGTGACCTTACTAGTTTCCGTCGTTGAAATTCAATTTTTCAACAATTTTTCCGGCAACGGTTATGTTTTCCAGTGAAATTAACATCTCGTATACGGTTTATTATTCATTATCGGTCGCTGTAGAAACAACATCAAGCGATTGATGAAAAGGAAGATTATCATTTGATTCCCGGATTCAATTCGCTCGAATCCGACGGACAATCGCAGGTGGGTATCGAGGTTTACATCTGGACTTGGCTAATAATTTCTTTCCTGCTGCCAATTCCTGCTTCAGGAAAAACTCGACCGGACAGAGCCTTGGATCAACTGATACTATCAAGCAATGCTAAGCAATATTTCACCAGGTATAATATCATTTGATTTGATGCGAAAATAAAATAGAGTTTAATGAATTTGTTGTTCTTATTTTAGAATTTAAATTCATAAAACTTTTCAACATTATCTCATGTTTTGCTGATCTTCAGCATTGTTGAATCAATCACTGCTTTTAGTTTCAAAGTAACTAGAAGTGAAATGTCAAAAATACCATGACTCTGGTTATAGCAAAAACTACAATTTAAAAAAATATTCGGTCATGGTTAGGCTAACCATCTCAATCGTATTAGTTATTCATGCAATACACTGTTCAATATTACTATTCTAGAGCCGATACCATTCATAGTGAACATGAACTTGACTATTGTTGAAATCATCTGATTTCATAGTCGGCTGAAAACCACTATACGCTCATGGTCAAGTTGGCCCTCTATATAGTAACAGTTACCATACTGTTTTTCTGAGTGTATCATCTTTGAATCTGCACTGAATAAATTACCGACAAAAAGCAGGAATGTTTCGCAATAATCGAAAGAGAAAGTAAACAAAGAGAATCTCTCATTGTTACATTCGTCGTTTTGAACATTTCATACAGAAATGTCATGAATAGCATCCTAAGCAGACCGTTTTAAAGTAAACCACTCTTGAAAACTTACCCGAATCGGCTGAACAAACTTCAGCATGATAAATACCAGGAAAATATTTTCATCTGAACTCATTATTTCAACAGCAGAATCCTATCATTGATACGTAAAAAAAATCGTTACATTATTTGATTTGTTCAACTCAAGACCACGATGGCCAACATTATTCATCTAACTACATCTACTGGTAAAATATATTAGAACTTTAGCTTCTGTTTACGGTATAGCTAAAACAATCATGTGCATTCAACTATAAGGTCATTTGGCAAGTAATGATTTTGATACCCTATTAGGCACGTGTTTCCAAATGACGAATCAATCATGCATGTAAAATCTCCACCCAAAACTACTCGTTGCGCGCCAAACGATTTTCCAACGATCTAGTATTCTTTTCTTCAACGGTGAAATACTGAGCATCTCCTTGTGCGCCAAACATCAATTGTAGATCTAGCAATCATTGGCGACTTTTTCAGTGGAAAATTCCATTGTCCATACAAAATAACTTTAGTGGTTTTTCCCACTTTTCCGGTAAGTTTTCCTAATTTTTTTGATGTACGAACCCGGTGGGGGTAAAAAACTGATCAAACAAAAAAAAAGCATCTCAATCCGTCCATCCGTTCTTACGTGATTCGATTACAAAGAATGATCTCTGCATTTTTATATATATAGATATATATATATATATATATATATATATATATATATATATATATATATATATATATATATATATATATATATATATATATATATATATATATATATATATATATATATATATATATATATCGATCTCAATACATTTCATACAGTCGGAATTATCGAGTTTAACTTGCTGGCGATAATTGAAAACTCAAATGAGAACCGCCACCCTCTATTTATCATTAGGGTTTGCGAGAGTTTGTGTTAACGAGTTGATATTTTCGCCTATTCATTCGTACTTGCTCACTACCCACAGTGAAGACAATAAAACAGGTAGACTACTTGGCACTATGAACTGAGCAAGCAAAACTTCAAGACTAGGTACGGTTATTCATTTGACGATGAATCCTGGGAGCTTCGGCAACAATAGTAAAATGAATGAGAAGGGATCTGCTGACAGCCAACGGCCATAAATTTCATTTTCATCTAACAATATTTGATTGAAATGATGTTTTACCGCACTGATCTCTACCCCTAAAGGAAATGTTTTCTACTTTGTTCATAAGTCATTGTCTTATGAAACTGCTTTTTACTCAGTGCTGTTGAAGGATTGAAATTTATGAAATTGTTTATAGTCTCTTTCAAATATGGTATAAACTGTTCCTTTCGAGTTGAATTGTTGTATTGAAGCGGTATTGACAAAACTTTGGATTTACAATAACATTGTCTCATGTAAGGCTATTGAAACAAAGAATCTCCCTTTTTGATTTTAAGATACATATCAGAGCTTTATGCTTAAGTAGAGATACATTTTTATTTACATTTCTTTGGTTGTTACAATAAAACATACCTTATTTTTATATTATATATATATATATATATATATATATATATATATATATATATATATATATATATATATATATATATATATATATATATATATATATATATATATATATATATATATATATATATATATATACATATATATATATATATATATATATACTTATATATATAAATCCTAGCCAAAATGCATCTTCCTTGTTTAAATGTTTTTTTACAAATCAACATTAGCTATGACATTCATACATTTCGAATTTTTCATCCGTGACGATTTCGGTTTTAGTTTCCGATCTGGCCATGTTTCATTGAATTTACTCTTAGTTGCTCAGCATTTATATATTGAGCGAAATAGTTTTGCTGGCTCTATTATTTTTGCACTAGATAATTAACCGACTACTGGGTATTTTTCTTCATATGGCATGGCAATTATTATTTGTTGAGCGTTCTTAATGCTAGTTCGAAAGAGATAACTAATTGTTCATTTTATATTTTGTTTAATTTCAAATAATTCAGAAATTCAGCAAAACAGAATTTTTTACCGAAATTCGATGTTACTCATTCTTTAAAAAAATGTGAATAAAATTCCTAAAGGAGACGAAAACAGTCATTTCGCTGCTTTGAATAGACTATGTTGGAATCTATCGAAGATGCCGCTAAAACAAACATTAAAGTAATCGATTGAAACATGTTTTATTAAGAAATACTCTTATAATGTCCTTATGCATAATGTAGATAAATACACCTACAGGACAAAATATCAATACATGTAGAATGTAACGCTCTGTTAATTGTTGTAGATGAACTAAAAATAATACGACATGTTGTTTTTAATTTAAACATATTTCTACATTCAGTGTTAGTAATTTCGCTACAACCTAGATGATACATTTAAAACTGGCCAATTTTGAGTGTTTCATTGCAATGTGTTTTCCTTTGAGGTCTCTAGAACATTTAAATTTAATGCTGCATTCGTCTTTTAAGGTTTGCTTAATAAACCTATTCTATTCATAAGTCATAAAAATTTTCTTCAATGTAATCTTTCAACTTGCTTGGAAGAGGCAAACAATGTATATTTTTAGTATCAATTCGCTGTCGAATAATGAATCGACATAAATGTTGCAATGAAGAAACTTCATAGAAACGATTGATTGGTTTAGTCAAACGAACCGGAAAAGGTGGAGTAAGTGGTGAGGTTTGTTTCACAAATCCAATCATGCCGAACTCGGATTTCTTCATAGTGTCTTCAATCAGGTCAATCATTGTTTCGCATTGAGTTGGTGTAGTTAAACCTGAGAATGACCTAAAATTGAGAATAAGTTAGTGTTACTGAAAGTTTTTTCTCCAATGCTGGTATTTAATTGATCTTACCAATAATTATCTTTATAATCAATCCTACAATGCAGAGTTATTCCTGAGCTTCGAAAACTAACGGTAAACTGATATTTCTCAGTTTGTGAGTCTCGCACAAGAAAAGTTCCATTGTCCTGTCTGGCTAAACGTTTTTGCGCGGCAGCACGCGTCAGCTTACCCCAGTACCACCCATATTTGAGCAATTCTATTTTCATTTGTTCC
Source organism: Malaya genurostris (assembly GCF_030247185.1). Taxonomy (NCBI): domain Eukaryota; kingdom Metazoa; phylum Arthropoda; class Insecta; order Diptera; family Culicidae; genus Malaya; species Malaya genurostris. Next base: position 158,718,063 of record NC_080572.1, read on the forward strand.
ATCGTAGTATCTAAACTAGTAACATTGTTACAAATTGTATCCGATCTGGTAACTGCCGATGTTGCCGTTTGCAACATAGGAAACGAGTTTGACGAATTTGGCAACATAGGTAACGAGTTTGACGAATCTCCGCATGGTATCACAGGTACATGGGCGTTTGGGGAAGAGAAACGAATCGGATTTTGACTGTGTCTTTCGATAACTATACGTGCAAAATCGTTATTGCCCACCGAGCTTGAAGAGCCAGTTACAAATCGATCACTGTCTAAAATACTATTATTACTTATTGTATTCGAGCCTAATTCAGGTTCGTATGCCTTCACTTTAATAGACGTAAGTTTTTTCTGGAATCGTTTGCGAAGGGTAAAGAAAACTCCATTGGTATTGTTTTCCATTTTATCGGAACTCCCATTTTCTTTGGGATTATTCAATCTAGGTGATCTTTTTCTTGATAATGACATAAACCATTTGAATCGATACACATTCTCACTTCGCTTCTGTTCCTCCATACTAAAAATTGCTATATTTTTGTAGTACCTAGCAATAAAAATATTTCATGAATATCTATTTTTGACAGTTCATACAACTCGACGTGAACATTTAACAAGGTCACATAAACAAACAATTATTGAGCAATTTGACGTCTCTGTTACTCACACCGATGCAGAGTGCCCGGATCTATTCATATACGAAATTAGAATGTGTGCGAGCCGAAGTCAAAGTTTGTTGTGGGTTCAATTTTACACTGAGGTAAAACATTTTTGACTCATAATCATACACTGCGAAAAATGCATATAGAATTTCGTAAGCTATGAACTAATGAACCAAGTAGAAGACAGTTCCATTACGTGATATAGAGTTTCATGAACAATTTTTTGTCTTTCTCAACTGTTCTCGTGGCATTGCAGTGTTTTTTATTGCATATATGTCTTCAATAATTGACACGATGCGGCTCGACAAAATTCACTGGGTTATTTCGACATACTCCCACTAGCATTAACCTTTCAACTGCTGAGAATAGCCACACCAACACATTCGCACGTGGATTGGACTATAGTCCAATCCACGCGTGAATGTGTTGGTGTGGCCTAGAACAGACAGGGTTGCCGTATTTAAACTTGAATTTCTCAGCAGAAAAATCTGTAAATTTCAGAGATGTCAGGTAAAAATTTCAAATAGCTCTGCAGTCAGCAAGTATATTTTGCTGGCACCAATTTCTCAATCAAATATGATACACTGAACTTCGTCGGCGAGCAAAAAAGAAGGTGGCAATTTCAAAAGTCTGTACATTTTGACGAAAGTCTGCGAAAAACTCGATTTTCTTAAGTTTGCAAAAGTCTCCTCAACAAAAAAAGTCTGCAGCACTATATACGAAATCTGCAGATTTACAGACAAGTCTGAAGATCTGGCATCTCTGGTAAATCTGCACCGGGCGGCCTCCTGTCACGACGCCATCTTGATGAGATCAAAATCGGAACTTCAAAATCAGCTGATTGCAACGTAAACAAACAAATAGTAATGCATTTGTTTAACGCGTTCACCTTGTTTAGTGCACGAAATTTAGTGAATTTTGTGTCGACTCTTTCACAATAACTTGTCGGTTTACCTAAAATACAGCAGACAGTGTTTTGGGACATCAAGTGAAGATAATTTTCACAATTTGAGAGTCGCGATGAGTATCAAAACATCGCAGTGTTTGGGGCTCGAAACGTGAGGGGCTCAACGTAATCGGTATACTTTCAAATGGCTGGTGCTCACATACCGGTGTCAGATGGCTGGCACCGGGAGATCATATTACAGATGCCAGATCTGCAGACTTTTTTTGTAGACATTTTTGTTGTCCCACTTGTACTCGGCGGGCAGATTTCCCCCCAGTCGGCTGGCTATGTCTGCCAGTCGTTTTTGCCGGAGTTCTGCCAGAATTCACTAAAAATATGCACTTCGCTTCGATTACGCTGCATACGATCGTGCACACTTTCCTTCTCTTTGCTACACATAGTAACAGTTGAATATGGATCGATCGTCTTTTCTTGGGTTTTTGCTGGTTAAAAACATAACCATGGAGATATGATGTATCGTAATAAGCAATGAAACTTGAAAGTTTCAAATGTCACTTGAAGGAAAACATAAATTCAAAGACTGACGTTTTTTATTATTCAAGGAACAACGGTATTAAATTTTAAATACAATGATGATATTTTTTAAATCATTAGTTTTCAGAAACATTTTTTGGTAAAGATTGGAGAAAGAAGTAGGAGAGATTCCGTGTAACATAAAAACTATACTGGAATATGTTGGATTTGTGAACGGTGCTCTAGCCAACATAACTGAAAGCTATTTGGACGCTATAGAACTTGACTTACGTCAACTTTCAGCTCATGTTGCGAGTCCAGACGCATGGAAGTGCACAGAAAGATTTCAATCTCCATCCTAATTCCGGTTTTTCTCGGGAGAACGGGCGATTATAAGGTGGATTTCGAAGTCTAGATCCGTTGCAAGACTACGAACATAATATTTGTATTTTTTCATTGTTTGCATATAAAACAACAATATTAAACTTACTTTCCACGTAAAGAGTGATCATAAGAAATATTGTTTTTCGATTTTATATATTTTTCCAACTATACTATACTATACTACTTTTACAAATTCATTTTTGTAAAACTCTTCTAACAGGAGATTTTTCATCGTGCTGTGAAAATACAAAATAAGCCGATATAAATATTAATTGATTAACTTGTCTTTGTAGAAAAGTTTCGAATATCTAAATTACATCTAGAAAAATTGATTGCCGATGTATCGAAGGACAGGCACGGATTGTCCCTATCAGATATTAGCGAAAATGATAAAATGAACTTCAAGCCAGTACAGAAAATGACATCGATAACATCGATGTTCTAAATACCCTCAAAGATTAAGTTGCTAATTCCGAAAGAACCGTCGAGTTTCTAAAACTTATATCATACGTCATTTCCTCATTCATGGACGAAACATTATCTCCACTACACCGTTTTCAGCCAAGAGGAGATCGCTATCAAACCAGCTATAAGCTCGACGCGAAGCTATGCTTATGACCTTCTGAACAAACATCACAGTTAGCACAATCGAATTTCTGTTCTGTTGATTCAGACAACGCGAAGAAGACCATCCGGATGAATATACGGTGGAAAATATGCTCGCTAAAATCAATATGTTTACCTTCCAACAGTTCCATACTCTCTCAATTGTAATTGTAATTGCATTCGATACAAATAGTTCTATTGTGTAAAACTATAAAAGTAGTAGTTTCAATATTCTTTGCAGAAATTAGTTGCGAAACATTTGCTGATGTGGTACTTTACAGCTATGCGTAAAGACTTATTTCGTGCAAGAGCTTTAGTTCTGGCGTCTCGATTTATGTCAACCTGCGGTAGAGATGATGTTCAATTCGTCTAAAATTCACGCAAAATTTAGCGATTAGGACAGTTTTACTAATACGAAACCAATAGCAATTTATTCTCGAGTAGTTGTATTTGTACATAGTTAGCTTTTTTTATCGAACTGTAACAACCGCCTTTCAAAATCCTACTTTAAAATCTCAAACATAGTCCCGCGTTCATGTTTATAGTTCTTAACAAGTCAAATAATCAAATTCATGAAATTTTTTATTATTTAATGCACCACGAAACGTATTTTTTTATCCAGCAATTTATTTTCGTGATTGGTTGCGTTGTATTGACAACTCGTTAAATGTCATGAAGGAAAATACAAGAATACTTTAGGGGAAATCCCATGTGCTTCGACTTTCTTATCTACGGTTGGATGCGCTTTTGAACGGTTAATGAGGATAAATGCAATTTGATTAGTTTCCATTGACTTTTCAAGTTTTTCTTGGCATCATCCGGATCTGTCGTCCCCCTCGGCTGAAAAGAAATTTTAACAGATAATCTCGGAAGTATTTATCACTCTATTATGTGATATTGTTCTCTACTTTCGACAAAGAACTGATTGAAATATGCATCCTCTATAATAAATCAATTAGGATCTCTTCCGGTCATTATTCTTCTAGTGACAATTCTGTAGCTTCATTAACACAAATATAGTTATCAACAACGTATCAATCACTAAGGTAATATTTCGAACCATCAAAAACCCAACAAAAAAACGATCGATCCATAACCATCCGTTACTATGATCACTAAACATAAAAAAAGTAGCTACAAGAAAATGCACAACCGAAAAAGACGATTAATCCTTTTGGATCAGGAATAAAGTTTTTAAGTGTCGTTCTCTCGGTTTTATCTTGAAAAATCTGTGTACTATCTGTGTTACATATTTTCGCCCATAATCTGTGAAAAACATTTTAAAAATCTGCCATTTTTATGAAATATTCACAAAAATCTGTAGAAATCTGTGAATTTTGATAAAATCTGTGTTCTGTGACACAGAATCTGTGTGGCAAAATATGCAACAAAATCTGCAGTTTTATAGAAAAATCTGTGAATATGGTAACTCTGCTGTCATTCCAAACGAACAGCTCTGATTATAGTCACTCTAGTATTAGTATGTATATTCAAGAATAAATAATTTGGGTAGTATTTTTTCGAAAACTACAAGCAGGATATCAGTATTCTAATAATGAACACTGTCGGAAGTTTCATTTTTCGTCATTATCGGTACAGAATTACTGGTAAGTGACAAATTATATTTGCACTAGAAAAAATATCGAGCAATTTTAAGGTAGTTATATTCAATGTTCAGTCATTCGTGAGTTTTTATACTGGTAGAGTTTAACCTGTCAAAATAATCGAAACAATCCACTTATGTTAAGAATTGCGTTTTATAAGAGCGTTTGTTTCTATTTTTAATTGTACTTGTGAAGTCATGAGCTTTGTAAAGTTGTTACAAGAAAAGTTGGAAAATGGAGATTATAAGGAAGCACGTACATTAATACAAGACGGAAAGAATGAATCACTGTTGCATGCGGATTGTATGGATATCGTTTCGGTACTAATAATCAACCTGACGGAAGAAAATTTAACGAATGACTTACTGTTATTTACAACGTGCGAAGATCTTCTAAAAATTGTTGCGAGAAAATGCACTCCACAAGAAGTTCTTTTTGAATTACTGGAACGAATTGAACTATCGAAAAACGATGATATATTTACCAGTTTTCTCAAGATACTTCAAGTTGTATTGCTAAGGTTGAAAGAAACTAAAGCGCGTTCTCTAGAACTGAGTCTTAACTCGGTTTATTGTTATATCGAAAGGATTACCCTACCGGAATATATGGCAAATGTTTCAGGACACGAAGAAAAACTTCTAGAGAGCGACGAAACAATACGACGCATCTTACAGCTATATATTACAGTTAACCTTTTTTTGGAGCCGATTGTCATAGAATTGAAAAATACTCCTCATGAAACTTTCCGAAACAATGGTACAACGCGAAGGAATGTAATAATTTGTTTCATTTTAAAGTTAATGAGTAAACCGCTTATATTTCTTAAAATTCATCGTTCCGAAATAACTGACTGTAGTAATGCAAGTTCGATAAAATTAGGTACTTAGTATTTGTTAGTTAAGGTCATTGCTTTGCTTTATATTTTCCCATTTGAAATTTTAGACGTGAAGACATACACTCGCCAGGTTGCTGAAGATCTCGCATCAAACTTAACTGGATTAATAGGGAATCCTTTTGCTTTGTATCAATATAGCGAAAAACGCATTCGTTGGCCAGTGAAAAATGCCAGTAAGGACTCTTCGCGTGATATATTTATGAACGATGAAAAATGCTCCCTACTTTCGCTGGCTATGATGTGCTATTTGCTGATCGGTGAAAATATGGCTACATCATACCCGAAAGTATATCTACCAGACTACATTTATGAAATTGGATTGTATCACTCTATGCAATTGATGAATCATGATCATACTGTAGTTCATTACAAAGGAATCTTGTTGGCCCGAAATCTATGCAACATACTTGGTACTGTAAAAATAAAATCGGATAATTTGGATTTGAAAATTCATCAATTATTCTGCAAAAGTCTTTCAAATATTATAATCTACTCTAGTATCGAACGTAGTCGAAAGGAAGGAACGCTTCTTTTGCGAGATTATATATATCGTTTTGACACCGAGGGCAGGTACTTGGTAATCACAAATCTTTTTAAAATCGTACAGCACAACGGATTACATTCGTTCATTGCAACAACATTTAAAGATATAATACATGAAGAGCTCCATTCATCCGGAACTCCAAGCCACTGGTTTATCGGTAAACCACTTAAGAATCTACTATTGCAAGAGATATGCATTTTGAAAAAAGGAATTGAAACGGATTTAGTAGAAAACACTGACACGATCATATCAGGGTTGAACATTCTGCGCTTCCTCCTAATCCGTGACAAATTGAATCGCACATCGATTTGGAACTACATCAATGAAATTGAAGATAACTTTCTGCATCCATTGAGAAGATCGATTGATTTGGCCAGGGCTCATTTTAGCAAAGAAAAATCGACGGTCCAGAAAAATGGAGATGTTAACGATATAGAAATCAACATTGAGATTCTGCACGGTAATCAGGTCCCAAAAATGACTAAAGAGAAAAAAATAGAGCTACTTACAAGAGCATTGAATAATCTCGATTTAATGAACTGTTTGATGGCCAGAGTCGTAGAATGTATAGATGCAAATCAACTAATTCTACAAAATAATTAAAATCTCAATCGGTATGGAAATAAATAATACATATTTTTAATATTTTTCGTCTTTTCATTTCGGTATTTTCCTCTGTTCTATTCCAGTTTGTTTCCACATAGGGTATTGATAAGTTGAAACTACGCCTTGAGCTTATTTTAAGTTTTTATCAGTATTAAGCGAGAAAAACAAATTGAAAAAAACAGACGAATGCAACAGCGAAATGAAAATTTTGCGAAAAAGTTGCCGCCATGACGGAAATCGAACTTCCCCTATTCGTGCAAATTGTTATGCCAATTAAACTATACTGCATGTGAAACACAAGAAGAGACAGTCTAAATACAGATGGCACCACGCAGTTCAATTAATAATCATACACTTCCTGCAAGAGATCAGTCAACATATCGCATGACCAGTCTAATTCACCCTATGCTTCTGATACACATAAATTACATATGAAGCGAAAGAGACGCAACTCAAAATCAGAGTAGCAGACACAAAGCACCTGCTCTGCGGCAGTTCTTTCGCAAAATTGTCTGCTTTTCTCGTTAAATTGTAATGAATACTTTAATAAAAACTATTTCACGGTGACTCACGCTTCAACAACAAAAATAAATCATTAAAAAGGAATGAGCATTTGATTTGTTCATCAATGTTGTCACGCATCGGTCGAGATCATTAAGTATAAAAAAACGATAATTAGTTACAAAAATTTTACCCGTCCAACAAAGACAGAGGGATTTAGATTGGCGATTGTATTGAATTGTCTTGGCCTATGCACAGATGAACATGTAGAGAGTCTTTGCTCAAGTTAGACGGAGTTGCGGAACGATTGCAATATGAGTCAGAGTCGCACGAATTTTTTCCAGCCTCCTGAACCATGCCTTTGTCGATATTTCAGGTATATTTGAGTGCATCTTTATTCCAAGAAGCTGGCAAGTGTACTTTGCCGAGACGCGCTATAGTGTTCGTTGAACGTAATTAGTCGCACATAGATTTTACTCTTAAGCGCACCACATTTGGCTAAATTATCGGTTCTCCAGACTATAGTGATTCGTTCAGATACTGTCTTATTTTGCCCAAGAAAAACGGTTTAGTCTTGGCTTTTATTGCGATCAGACTATCTGTGAAGAGGAAATAATTATTTGAAGATGATGTGGCGTTTACACGCAAGCTTTAATGAACTGCTGCCAACTCTTCTATATAAACAGATGCAGGTTCTTGAAACTTAAATGAGGCCGAAACATTACTGTTAAACATACTTACTTACTCTTTCAGTCGTAGACCACGCGGGTATATATGTATACAGGAGGCGTCTCCATTCAACTCGGTTCATGGCTGTTCGCCGCCAGCCTCGGTAGCTGCGAAGGGTCCGCAGGTCGTCCTCAATTTGATCGATCCATCTTGCCCGATCCGCTTGGCCTCAGCTTTTAGTCCGATGTACGTATCTTCCATCTTCTCAAAGTTGCGTGCTATAATATCAATATCATCAGCGAAACCAAGTAGCTGGACGGACTTTCTGAAAATCGTGTCACTCGTGTCTATCCTCGCTCTTCTTATCACACCCTCCAAAGCAATATTGAATAGCAGACATGAAAGGCCATCACCTTGCCGTAGCCCTCTGCGAGTTTCGAAGGGACTCGAGTTTATCCCCGATACTCGAACAACGCACATCACTCAATCCATTGTAGCCTTGATCAATCGTATCAGTTTGTCCGGGAATCCGTAGTCGTGCATGATTTTCAATAGCTGTTCTCGATCGATTGTGTCGTAGGCTGATTTGAAATCGATGAATAAGTGATGTGTGGGCACATTGTATTCGCGGCACTTTTGCAACACCTGGCGGATGGCGAATACTTGGTCCGTGGTAGCGCGTTCGCCCATAAATCCTGCCTGATATTGTCCCACGAATTCGTTTGCAATCGGTGAAAATCGACGGCATAAGATTTGGGAGAGTACCTTGTAGGCGGCGTTCAGCAGAGTTATCACGCGGTAATTGCAGCAATCCAGCTTATCGCCCTTTTTGTAGATGGGACACACGATTCCTTCCATCCATTCCTCCGGTAAAATCTCGTCCTCCCAGATCTTGGTAACGACCCAGTGCAGTGCTTTCACTAGTGCATTACCACCGTGTTTTAGTAGCTCGCTTGGTAGTTGGTCAACGCCAGCGGCCTTATTATTTTTCAACCGGCTTACCACCTCCTCGACTTCTTGGAGGTCTGGGACCGGCAGTCTATCGTCCTCCGCACGCGTTCCCAAGTTCGTTACCGCGCCGCCACTTTCATATTCCGTATTCGCTTCACTGCTTTAGATGCTGTATAATTTACATCCCGTGAGATGGCATAGTGAATGGTATAAAGAACTTTTACCAGTTTATGTCGAATGTCCAAATCACATTGAAAGCATGGTAGAGTGTCGATAGTATCTACTTATCCGCTGTAGGACCTGTATTGAAAAACATTCCGCCGTATACAGCTGACTGAGTGACCTTCTAATGTAGTCCTGACGAACTTTTCATCCCATGTTTGTAGGGGATACCGACGTTCAACGAATTTCATTGTTGTTATGTCTCTTCGGTGTTATTCCCCTGATAACATCTAAGGAACCAGTTTGGTTGATTCCAGTGCAATTCTTATACAGTTTCATTGTATCGAGTATGATCGTATCCGCTTCTGGTGCGTTTCCGAAGAAAATTGAAGGGTGTTCTAGGATCGGTCTGATACATGGTTTGTAGATCGTCAACATTGCCATTGAATTAGATCCCCAGCTCTGACCGGCTACTGATCTCATAAAGTTAGTGTATATGGCTGCTCGATGCTTTGCCCTCAGAAAGTGTTTTCGCCATGATAATGTCGGTGTTAGATGAAGGCCTAGTACAGGGTCCGGCACTCGAAGTGTAACCAATTAAAAAGGCCATAAATTCAGTTTGGAAAATTACTTTTACTTAATTCAAAGTACAAAATGTGTAAAAATAATACAAAATTCAGAATAAATTCACTTTTGCTCGATATGACCACCTTTTGCCTTGACTATGGCCTTGAGACGATCAAAAAACGAATCGCAAGTTGCCGAATGTGACTTGCAGGTATTTAGGCCCACTCGCGGACAATAACTTTTTTCAGCGCCTCGAGACTGGTGTATCTTTTAGTTCGGACTTTGCTCTCCAAAATGGCCCAAAGAGAATAATCCATTGGATTCGCATCTGGTGAATTCGAGAGCCATTGTGTGGACGTGATGAAGTTCGGAACGTTGTTTTCCAGCCATTCTTGGTTCACTCGAGCTTTGTGAGACGGTGCCGAGTCCTGCTGAAACGTCCATGGTCTGCCACCGAAATGTCCACGGCTTCAAAGCAACCTCCAGAATACTTTCCCGATAATATGTCGCATTTACCTTGACGTCAGGCTCGATGAAAACGATTGGAGAGCGCCCATCTGCGGTTACAGCGGCCCAAACCATTATCTGTTGCGGGTGCTGCCTTCTGGTGGCCAATCGATGACTCAAATTCTCGTATGAACGGTCGGTCAAGTAAACCCTATCGTTTTGAGAGTTTACGAATTGCTCAATTGGAAAAATTTTCTCGTCAGAAAATACAATGTTCGGAAATTGACCGCTTTCGGCCAAACGAAGCAACTCCTTCGCTCTCTCAAGTCAAGATTTTTTTTTCGCGTTCACTTTTGGCAAAATGCTTTCTTGCGCTTGTAAACAATACAACTCCGAACTGTCATTTAGCAAATTTCTAGAGAGCTGATGCCCGTGCGTCAGCTGCGCGAGCGGTCTGAAGTTGGTTACACTTCGAGTGCCGGACCCTGTAGTACTGTTTATATGGCAGTTGTAACCCGCTCATACTTATCGTTGGAATTATATCAACGTCGCCGAAACTTTTTGAGAACACTAAAGAGCTGCATGTATTGGGAGCCACCTGATGGGCGAGATCGTTGATTGCTTCTACAGTTGCATGAACGAATATGTTCATCAAGATTTGGCACTCTATATGAAACGGTTACATTGTCAGTGAAATCTATTCGTATTACACAAGGGTTTCGGGCCTCGAACAAGTTATGGATTAAGAAGCAAAGAGGACTCAAAGAGGTGAACCATGTGGAGACCCACCCATGTTGTCCTTTGAAGTGGGTTCGATGTCTCCTATGCCGCTGTCAGTCGACGTCTCTAAAAGGCTGTGCACTGATTTAATGAGGCACTCGTTAATTCTCATTTTGCGCATTTGCTTAACATTATCATATGCGTCTTGGATGTCACTGCTGCATGCAATAACCTGTTCTTTATTTTTATGTCATTATGTCATTCAATCCTCTCTGTTATCATGTTTTCATAGCTTTTGCGAAAGCATGAAAGCTATTTGTGTTGGTGTGGAGAGCACCAAAGTAGTTGGTTGAAATTCAGCTCTAGCACTGCCATTGAATTTCGTTGATGGTCCTTTCGAAATATATGGCTCTGAGCTTAAAGTGCGGAGTCCACTCTCAATATGTAGTTCCAATTGCGGCATGTCCTCCTTGAGAATAGCTCTTGCCTTTCTCTATAGGGCAAGAGCTATTAGTATTAAAATTGCTTAAAAAAGCAATTATCGAATGGAGCCTCGGAGACTCATAGTGTTATATACCAATCGACTCAGCTTGACGAGATAGGAAAATGTCTATGTGTGAATGTGTGTGTGTATGTATGTGCACCTTTCAACGAATTTTTTACACGCGCAATTTTCTCAGAGATAGCTTAACCGATTTCAACAAGCTTAGGTTCGTATGAAAGCTAGTAATGGGCCATTGATCAAGTTCGAAGATCAAATGACCGCGACTTCTGGTTCGGGAGATATGATGGTATAAGTGACGTAACCGACAAAACGCGTTATGTTTTGACTGCGCAAGTTTCTCGAAAATGGCAGAACCAATTTTAACATGCCTAGGCTTCGAGGATCAAATGGCATTGACTTTTGGTTTCGGAGATATGATGATTGAAGTGACGTAACCGACAAAACGCGTTGTTGATGGCTAAACCGATTTAACAAGCTTAGGCTCGTTTGAACAAAATTCTGAAAAATCCCAGAAAGTCGATTTTTTCAAAAAAAAATTTTTTCAAGGTGACACTAAATCTCGACGTTCCATGTGCAATTCTAAGACTTTTTGCATCAAAATTTTTTTTTTCGTTATCGGCTTTCAGTTTAATGCGTACGACGCCTAATAATTCGACTAACCTCTGTGATATGAAAAGGCGGACGTTTCTCTTTCGCATTCCGCTGAGTTCATCAGAATTTTCATACGACGTCGCTCTTAGATATTGCTCACAAAATGAAATGATAATTTTTTTTGCGATTGTAGTAGGTGAAAGATTGGCATCTCCACTGGCCCCTCCTATGACTACCAAAGGACCCATTGAGTTAACTGGTTGTTACGTTTAATGTTGTTTTGCTCTAAGCACAAATAGACTAAGTCAGAATAAGAACTAGGGCATAGCATTAGAGGACAAAATATTGTAATACATTCACGCTCCGTCGCACGATTTCTCCCAAAACATCACTTATCCCTCAGTCAGAATATTGTAATACATTCACTCAATCACGCTCCGTCGCACGATTTCTCCCAAAACATCACTTATCCCTCAGTCAGAAGAAAGTGAGAGACGCACATCGTAAGGAATGCGGTCGTGCGCACTCTAATCTATGCATGTACTCGAAAGAGACAGACACAGTATCGGAAAATCAAAAAGAGCAGAATCAAGAGCGACGGAATCAAGCAACATTGGAAGCGAAGAGCATGGCTCCGGCATTTCTACTCCACAGGAGAAAGGTTGCACGATATAGCGCTGTCATGGTCTAAGCAACAAAAGAGAATTGGGCACGGTTGCTCTTTCATTCGTAAGCGTTCTCCGTTCGGACATTGGATGGAGAATACCTTTTCCGTGTGAGCAGTAGCAGTCATAGCAAGCTCACGAAAGACACTGCAAGCGCAACTCAGCTTGATGCAAGAATAAGAACGATACAAGAACGGCAGGGCATAATTGCGTGGTGCTAGTAAATTTCAGCCAACAAGGAAAATCCGGAATTCGGCGTAGACACACAACTTTCTATAAAAGGTAATCGAACTAAAAATCACATTACGGCACAAAACTAACGTGAGTTGTGATAATCTAGGAAAATCCCGGATGGCTGGCGTCAGCACCGCCATTTTGTAAATGGGGACAAAGGCCGCCGAAAAAACAGCTCGCAAAGGTGGATGTTGTAGTGAGTCTAAATTGTACGTAAAACCAGAACTCCTGCAAAACTGAATGCTTCATTTGTGGCAGATTCAGATTTCTTTCCGGCACATTAACAGAATCTGG